>NW_028301563.1:10517500-10742500 GCF_042242905.1 Orbicella faveolata | reverse complement strand
CATTCTGTCCTGTTCTCATTACAGAAGCTTGAGGTGACAGACGCCATTTTTTCTTTAAAAGACTTGTCAGTGTTGAAATCCCATTCAAACTGTTCCAAGGAAAAAATCGAAGATATTTCTGCACTCATTCGTTCGTTATTGGTTCGTTCGTTCGTTCATTCATTTTTTACAAAAGCAGCACACAAAATTAGCCCGACAAGGCTTAGATTAGGGTGTCATACATTACGAATACAAACTGGCAAATATGAACATAGAGGAGCAATAATCCCAGTAGAAGAACGAATACGTTTAGTATGCAAAGAAAATTCCATAGAACATGAAGAGCATTTCTTGATGTATTGTCGGGTGTATGCCACTTTAAGACATGAGCTGCACTGACTTACATATTTGAAACGCTGACACTAGCCCTCGTTTCCACAGTTTAAGGGATAACGGGAAGACGAAGTATTTACTTAGAGCAGAAAACACGGTTACATCTAAAATAATAGGTGAATACATCCATTTCATGTTTCAAAAAGGGAAAGAGATTCTTAATTCACAAATGTAATAAATGTTTGAATTTTTCAATTAATTGTATACGGATATGGTAAATGTTATTTTGTATTTTTATTAGTTAATGTTAAAACCGTTGTTGTAACTAAACCAATAACTCCTGTTGGAGAGTAAGGCGCAATAAAGAATATTACTACTATTACTATCACTATCACTATCACTATCACTGTCACTGTCACTGTCACTGTCACTGCCACTGTCACTGTCACTGTTACTGTTACTGTTACTATTAATATAATTACTATTCATTCATCCATTTATTCATTCATTCATCTTTTATTTATTTATTTATTTATTTATTTGTTTATATATTTATTTATTTATTTGTTTATTTATTTAATCACTCACATCATCCTTAGTTGCCACTGATATCTGTACAGCCTGTTCCCGTTCCATCTCTGAAGGTTGTCGTGGTATTGGCAGCACTGGGGTGGGAGGAGTATCGTCCTTGGCCAGACCTAAGGAAGTATACGTGCTTTAATTTCATACCAAGTTCTTAACCAATACATGCCACTTATTAACTGAGACTGAGATCATCACTTGGAAATCTCGGACTGAGGCCTTGAGGTATTGACCGAGCGATGGCGAGGTCAATACGTCAAGGCCGAGTTCCGAAATTTCCCTGTAATGACCGAACGGACGAGGTTAATAAGTTATTTACTAGTAGTAATCAGAGGTTAGTGAAGTGCGTTCGATACCTGGGGGAGGAAGGGGGTTCTCTAGGAATTTGTCGATAGGGTGTGTTGCTAGGAACATGAAATTTTTGGGTCATAGCAGCGGATATTCAGTTGGTATTTGGACATCTGATTGTAGGTTGGGTACCAGAAATACAATCCCTATCGATATTCCATACTATAATAGACAGAAAAAATCAGAAACTCAATTCTTTTTATATCAAGATCCCCGATTGTTTACCAAATCCTGATTCCCATACCGTCAAAGTAGACCGCTGGAAAAGCATACCTTTGGCAGCAGCGCATACTCAAGCCCATTTATGTCATGTAGTTTCGGGGTATTGTTTAACTTTTGTGTCCTTTATTGGCATTAAATGTCACATTACACTAAACGGCGCATCGTTTAGTATGTTTAAGTACTATGTATAACTATAGAAAAGAATAACAGTAAGTTAAACTTTATTTCCAAAGATGAACGCTTTTAACTTAAGTTTACACGTAAGCTTGCATCAATTAAGCTTTATTACTGCAGTGGAATTCCTTGAGCGGTGTGCATTTCCATTTCCTTTTCATCATTTGTTGTGCTACGATGAAATATTTGCAGTCTTTCCCAAGGTTAGTGAAGTTGTTACTTGATTTACTCGAGCTATTACAGTCGAGGCTTGCAACTTCATTCTCACAGAGAAGTTGAATTCCCGAGAAAAGCAGCTGATTCCTGACAGATGACACAGATCACAAATTGGTCTGTTATCCACGCAGTTTCGGAGAAAATACAGCACTAGCTACACAGCTTTCTGGTGTTTAGATAAGTACCTTTAGCCCGTAGCTATAGTAATAGTTCGAATAAAACAACTCAACTTCACTAATCTTGGAGAAAAATGCGAAGATTCCTACGTAGAACAACGATCGAAGAAAAGTACATGGAAATGCATGCATGGGTAGTACTTGGTGTGAGACCTCACTATTATTCAAAATGAGGCTTCACATCAGACCGAGGCTACTTGTGCCACATATCCAGTCCAAGATGGCGTCCAAACCCTGAAATCACCTTGCCTCACGGAAAATTGCGGGACATAAATCCGCGGGAATGACGTGATTAGACCGCGTTCTCCTATCGTCGAACGCAATCATATGGCCTTTTTAGCGCTGGAAAAAAACTGGAAACGTTTTTCAATATCCGCTTGCGCGCGCAAGAGGTCATTCAAGGTCATGTTCACTGAACCGAAACAAACCTAGCCGTGCGATCGAAACCAGGAGGGACAGTAGAAACAGTTTCTTTGAAAATTTTTGTCTTTATTACGCCAAGATCTAGGGCAAATTTAACAAAAAAAATTCATAATGCCTGGTCATTAATTACAAGAAAATCTTGCCTGCTCAGTAGCGAATCAGAGCGCGCGTACTATTGTAGCCATATTAAAAAAAGCAATATGGCTAAAAACAAAAACAAACGATTTTAAAACATATCGAGCAAACAAACAAACAGAATCGTCCACAAATTAAGAATCGTAGTCGTAATTTAGATACTCAGACTTCTTCTTCGAATACGAAGTTAGAACCAACTTATCCAGTGAAATAAATAGCAGCTATGGAAAGTACTGTTCAGTAGTTTTCAGTTGTATGGTCAAACTCTAAGATTTCATTCCCAGACTCAAAAGTAAGAACCACATTGTTCAGTACAATAAACAGTACCACAGAAAAGTAATGCTCTGTAGCTGTCATTTGAATGGTCACAGTTAATTTGTGATTTCGTGTATAAGCTGAAACGTAAGAAACGCGTGGTAAATTAAAATACACAACATAACAGGGAATTGTTACCCATCATTTGAATGGTTAAAGAATAGCGCCGACAAACTCGGGACTTAAGCAAGTAACAAAAAAAGGACAGGACTGATGAATCTGATCTCGTCTTCGAGAGAAGCATAGTCGATCACTGGACTATATTTCAGCATTTTTACAATCGATCCCGGTATTACGTGCTTGCTTATGAGGACCCAGCACAAATGGGCTTGAAGATGTAAGTAATCATCGCAGTTATGAACTCTACTCAAGCAGTGGTGAAAATAAAGCCTGAAAAAAGTTCAGCCTGAGCTTTTTCCAAGCTTTATTTTCACCACTGCTCAAGTAGTGTTCATAACTGCGATGATCGCTCCCATTTTCATATTTTAATCCGCAGTTCAAATGTATGATTTTCAGATATTCGCGCTCACAAATAGGTTTGTCAAAATAATCGATCCGCTAAAAGCGATCTCCAACTACGTATTGAATTGTATGTTATTCATTCTGATTTTCAATTACGCTAAAAATCAAGTGATATCTTATTACTTCTGCATTTTCCGTCGATGAAGTATAGGTTCTGATCACATTCACACTTGTACAAGCCGCGAGTGTTCACGCACTTGTGGAACTCGTCCGTGCAGTTGAACAAGTCATCATCCAGACATTCGTTAATATCTAATAAACGAAAGTCAAACAGACAATTAGTTCGCTGAATGAATATAATCGTTTGGAGGTGTTATAATGTATTCGAAAGGGATACAAATCGACGCGTTTGGCTATTCAGTGCTGCCGTTCCTCGGGCCTTTCGCCTCATTTATATCTCCATGGTCGGCTGTGACTGACTGACTTCAAGTTTTTTGAAATGAGTTTGAGAGTTTACCGCATCGGTATCCCGCAAAAACTCTAACAATCTCTTAACCGTAAATGTTGGGCGATAAGTAATGGGACTCTTAAACAGGCAGTATGAGGGAAGAGAAATAAAAAAATATATATATTTATTTTAACATTGAAAAATTAGGTAGTACCTTGACAATCGTAACCATCTTTGCTCAGTTCAAATCCTTTCTGGCATAAGCACTTGTAACTTCCAGGGATATTCTCACAATTCTGAGCACATTGATGGAAAGGTTTTTCTGGGTCACATTCATCGATATCTAGAGAAAAAAAAACTGTCAAAATTAAAATAGCTATACATAGATAAAAGAAAAGCCCTATTTGAAAATAAACTGTGAACGGCGAGTTATCTGCTCTTACCATTTCGGGCGGGGGTGTGTGTATATGGATATACATGCAGCTGTTAAGGCCATTCCTCACATTTGCATTGCGCATCCCTACTGCGCATAATTTATGGCGTCATTAGCGCGCGCTCGTGCAAGCGCACATTGAAAACATGACGGAATTGCCTTGATATTGAGCTCTGTCAGTTGAAAAATGGCTCTAGCTCACCAACGAGCACGGGCACCCCAATTTTCTTTCCACTCATTGTAATCAACTAATCATAAGCTTTGCGTGAGAAAAGACTGATCTAATTTCTATTGCTGAAAATTGAATAAATAAGAAAAATAGCAGATACATGGTGGTCTTTTCTATTTGGCAGTCGGTAACCACGTCAAGAAATTTGGTTCAAATTTTTAACCAAGGATTTAGCTTTCTGTCTGAATCAAACTTAAAACGTTTATTTGTGTCCGACACAATGTATTGACTGTAGTTTAATGCGTGTTCTTATGAGTCCGGGCTCACAAAGATGTTACAATTACTGGGAATGCGTTCTTATAATAAGCATCAAATAATGCCAAAATGGGGCATTTTCAATGCCTCACTGCTCCTTAATGAGCATGGGCACCCCCCTTTTTTATTTCAAAATTGAAGTTATCATATGATAAATATTCAGTGGACAAAGTTTGAACAAAAATCTATTGTCAGTTTTATTTCAGAGGAATTACCTTAAGGGCATGATCATTCAAGCAGCATATTGGGATAAATAGCGGATATGGTTTAGAAATAAGAGACACACCCGCACCAAAAAAAATTCATGGAGAGCGCCCCACCCCTTACTTGGTCAGTCGTTACGTTATATGAGTGTAATTGGTCAGGTGTGTTGTTGGTCGGGTTCTGCTTTGAGAAAAGTAATTACAGAAATCGTCCACAGTCAATGATAACAAACCACTTCATCACAGTTCGTTTCTAAGATTTTGTTCTACTCAAGAGCAAATAGGTTTTTTGCTTATCTACCTCTCCTATTAATATTGATATTGATATTATTAGAGTATTAAGAATTTGAAGTGTCCAGTACCTTTGCACGTCTTTCCATCGCTCTCCAACCTGTAGTTAGCAAAGCATGCACAAGTTGGTTGGCCTTCACTTCCTTTGAAGCAAAATTGTGAACAGCCATGACCAGACAAACATGGATTTGTGGCTAGAAAAGAAGAGTTATCATACGTATTACTGACTGCTGGTTATGTATTGTTGATTATTGGTCCAAAACCTTTCTAAGATCTTGGCATATAGGAGAGCTCGCTTTGAAGGCCACTGCTTCAGAACCAAAGATCAGCCGGACCATTTCTAAAATTCTTCTCCAGAGACTTTCACGCCCGAGTCGAGGAAGCACACCCCTCACGTATCCTAGCATAATTACAAGAGATACCAGGCTCATCTTAACTGGGGAGAGCAATGACAAATGTGGCAAAACGGGAGGGGGTGGGGGGGGGGGGGCATCGATCTCGACTGTAGTCGAAGGATGATGATAATAGCTAATTTTATACAGGGAAGAAAATTTCATGACATGTACCACCCTTCACTTGGTATCAATAATTGCCACACTTCTAGTCAGAAATAATTTCTCTCTGATAACACTTACCCACACAATTTGTCCAGTCAGCAGGATCTATTTCAAAATACTGGTTACAAGAACAGGTGTAACTCCCCTGATTGTTCACACACAGCTGTGTGCAGTTATTTCGTAACTCACATTCATTGATATCTACGTAAAAAAAAAAAAAAACAGCAGGGTGATGAATAGTCAAAGAAGCAATTACCACACTCGTACGTTAACGTATAACATAACTGTCGTATCAGTTATAATCAGGACCTCACCTCCAGTGTCAGATTACTGACCGACTTAGCAGGAAGCGCATGATTGTCGCGCCAAAACTTTTCCAGAAAAACGCGCATTATTTGTATTTTTAGCAAACCGTATTCCCGCGTCCATTCCTTAATTCCGCTATTGGGAGCAGAATGAACATAGAGGAACCCAAAAGATCACGAATACCTTCCACTCCCATTTCGGAATAGTCCCGAAAAAACGTACCCCTTGTTGATAAAATGCAGAAAGCGCATCCGTCCGAGAGCGTCAAAGAACGTTGGTGAACCCGTCTGTTAAGTTACTGTGAAACAAAACGGGTAGCCATTGTTGTATCATTCCAACGCTTATTTGTACGGACGGATTCAGTATTTAAAATCGGAGCAAGACTTGTTAAAATTATACGCTTAGTTTGAGTCCCGAAAAATAGCACTTCAGGACATTAACGCAGAGATGATGAACTTTCTGTTGTAATGTTGTAAAGTATTCAAATTCAAACCTCCAACTCATGGTATGAGACTTACCGTCACAGCTTCTTCCATCGTCAGTGAGCTTGTATCCTTCACGACAATCACATAAATAGGACCCCGGGACATTGACACAGATTTGTTCACAGTTGTTTGAATTATTGCTCTGGCATTCATCGAATTCTACGAAAATAAACATAATTTAAAACTTCACTGCGTTAAAACAGGGGTTTCCATAAAGGAGCTCGTAGAGTGTTGACCCTTCAGGTCAATGAGGCAACAGTTAAAGTTGAAAAATCCTATCTGTATCACAATAATGATTTTCAAACTCTTTGCTTTCTTCCCTTTTTCTAATTTTTAAAGATAACCAGATGAGGTGCTAAAGTACCTATAGCTACCTCCACTTCGCAATTTCTTTAGTTCGAATGCAGTTTGATACAAAACACTCTTTGCCCATATTTTTGAGAGAAAATTGAGGTAAAAATATCACTTGCTTGGTTTCGATCTAATAAACTGATGCTTTGTGATTCCCTCCACACACCTGCACACTGGGCACCACTTCCGGTATAACCGGTTGGACAAGGTCCGCATGTGTATCCACTGGCATTAGCTGGAGGAGGAAGATCAATGCACTCCACATCTGCGTAACACGGCTGACCATTCATCTCGCAGGCGTCAATGTCACTGTCACAGAACCTTCCTGTGTAACCTCCCTGACATGCGCATCCCATGTAAACAAATCTACTATCAGTGTTGACTGGGTCGCCTTCATCTGGTGAGACGCACTGTCCACCATGAGAGCAGACGCACATATTAATCGTGGGACTCCAGGTTGTGCTCGCACCTTTGTCGTCAGTAGCAACAAACGATAAGTTGAACTGTGAACAAATATAAACAAAACAAATATAACTTCAAGGATGTAGAACTCTATGTGGAATGTTTTAGTACTTGCAAATTGAAATTTGGTTACCGGCACCGCCTACCTTTCGTGTTGATGTAACAAGCCAAGTGAAATGAAGCACGTTTCCACTTTGGTTCACCGTGGCGCCTGGGGGTACGTTAAACACTCTAAATGTAATCGTATCGGTGTCTTCCGCTATGATGTCCAACTGAACAGTTGAATTATAGGTGGCGTTTATTGAGCTTGAATTGTTTATTATCTTGGGTGGAAAATTGTCTGCGCAACGAGGTAAGAAAACACAACAGCAGAGTTACCAACTTTAAGTACCAAATTCCACTATTAGAATTTTGTCTTACAACACCTAGCTCTTCAGCTGACATCTGTACAATTATACACAACTGCCTTTCACACAACACATTGAAGAACGAATGTATACATGTGTTGCAAGGGTTTAATAGGGAGACTTTCAGGTATATAGCCGTCCTTCTGGATAAAGGACTGCGATTGCTATGACAATAGAGCCATCGGTACAAATAATGCTGCTGCCCAAACGAAACATACCTATTATACACATTTTCATCTACAGCATTTGAATTGCTTTGTTTAAATAGTGTTTAGTGTCAGTGCTTTCAGATCATTAAGTTTTTCAGAAACGCTTTTATTACCCCGCGAGATTGGAATTCGATTAAGAATATATTGTATCATTGAACAACTTTGAGAACCGTTTTATTCTTTTATGCAATAGCATGTTTTCTTCTTGACGACCAAGCCAAATCCTAGGGGGGCGGGGAAATGTGACGGTACATAACCAAGGTTTTCTTATAATCGTATGAATGCCTCTACTTACCAAGAATGTTTGACTCATTGACCAACTGAATATTAATATCTTTTGTTACCATGCCAATAGACAGGTCTCTTGTGGATGCCACGTCAAACAAGCATTCATAATCATCTCCACACTGAGCTTCAGCTTTGAGCCTTAAGCTGTCGTTATGCCACTTGATGTTATCAGCAAACATGGGCTCGAAATCCAGCTTAGCAAACGTGTCCACGCTTTCATTTTTAGCGTAGGCGAATAAGGACTGGGATTGATTAATTTGCCCTAAAACAATGCAAAATAACCTCAGCAACTGAGAAAAAATAACTGACATCACCCTAAAAGGCGGCAGCTACAACAATTACATTTACTCGGAGTAAATCAGTGTGAGTAAGTTGTAAGCTCAAATTACATCTTTTGGGTTTGCACTCAAAGGAGATATCAATCTTCGCTTTTACGTGTCATAATTACATTGAACTATATAATTCATAAATTGCAATCACTCATTTCACTATACCCTTTCTGGGTAATTACAAAACCCTCCTCGTCAGTGTCTAGTCCTGGTTAAATCAACAATTGAAAATCTGAAAAAGTGATTGACAATGGCATAGAAATGTGTACTTACACTTAACACCAAACTTGAAATGAATCTCTCTAAACGATGAGGAGGATTGTAGAACCGTCCCATCAGGCAACGTGTAGTCGTCATCCGGGTTATCACTCCAAGTTCCCAGCAAACCTTTCGTGGCATTCTTATAATCATCTCCAGGAGTTACAACGAAGGACAGCATTTCTTTCTTCTCACAGAATTCGACGGCCGTCGTTGATGGGAAAGAAACCTCCAGACAGTTTTCTTTAGGTTTTAAGAAAGAGATATTACCTCCAACGCTTACACTTTGGTTTGTTAGATTGCTATAACCACTGTAAACTACGCGGTCAATGAAAATGCTGATACCACCTAGAACCAACAGAGCAAAAAACAATTAAATTATAAGAAAAATACCATCCCTAATGAAACTGAGGTACGTTATGCTTCCAAAATAAACTAGAAGCGGGAGAATTATGCCCTTGTTGGAGAAATTTTTTAGTGACCGCAATTACTCGCAAATCGCCAGCAACAGCGTCAGTCTAAAATTACAGATTCGGAACATGTCATTGTCAATACTGCAAATTTGATGGAGATGGGGTTAGCAGTTACTACTAGCTGTCAGAACAAACCTTGAGGGTAATAAGTTTAAGTGAATGACCAGGGTTTTGTCCTCATACGTCTTATAGCAATTAACGTATCAGTAAAATTTATGCTTACTTTGAAAGAGTCTTATTTTTAAAATCAGCCAGTTTGGAATTAGATGAAAATTTGTTTGTTTCATTTGCTGTCGCCCATGATCTTTTATCACTGAGGTGGCGAATTATTTGCCATTTCTCAAAGATTCCCTCACCTCCTTTCTTCACTTTCACTTCAACAATGCTGGTGTTTTCTTCTTTAGCAGCCCCAGCTGTAAAAATAGTAGCCGTTGTTGAATTCCCCTGCGCAAGGCCTGTCCTGGCCTGGAGCTGAAAAGTTCCGTTTTGTGCATCGATCATGACGTACTCTCCAAGGCCATTAAATGTGTAATTCCCACCATCCAGAGTCTTGAAATGAGGATCGCAACAGAACCAACCTACGCAATAAACGAAAAAAGGCCGTTTAAAAGGCGAGCGAGGTAAAGTTTAAAACAGCCGGTGAGTCACTAAGTCAGTTATAGCTAGCCGGTCACTTAGTCCGCAAAACGTCGGTCAGTTTGTCTCCCATTTACGGTCAGTTATCCATCCATTCATTCATTCGTTCATTCATTTATTCATTTATTCATTCATTCAGCGTTCGTTCGTTCGTTTGCTCGCTCGCTCGCTCGCTCGTTCGTTCGTTCGTTCGTTCATTCGTTCGTCCGTTCATTGGTTCGTTCATCTATTCATTTAGGCAACCGATCGAACGAACCTATCAGCCAGCTATTCTTCAGTCATTCACTAAGTCGTTCAATAAATCATTTTTGAGTCAGTGAGTGAGTGAGTCACTTTTTCAATCATCCAGTCAGTCTGTCAGTGACTCGGTCATCCAATCCGTCTATATGTCCTTTTTTCGATCATCAGTCAGTCCGTTAGTCCAAAGCAAACATATTAATAACAAACAGAACTTACGTCTACGGGGAGGTCTGTAAAAGCGGCAGTCATCAGATGGACGATAATAATAAAATAAATCGCAGTAACTGATGTCAACACAACAATATCTGTAGGCTTGCTGGTCAGTGTAAACCGTCTCAACGCGATTCAACCAATAATAATAAGCTTGCACTTTGACGCGACCTCCGTCAGGCTCGCCAACCTTAAGTGCACCCCAGTTTTTCCAGTCCGAGGAGTAACAACACATTTGCGTCATCCTAAAATATATCAGTCCCTTTTGAGGACTGTAACGAAAGACGGATTTTGAGCGTCTTGACTCGTAGCAATAATCGGGCCATGAATACCGGTCCCAACGGAATCTCCCTCTATCCAACCACGCCTGCGATTCACTACAAGGACAAGCCATGCGCCAATCCCGGCCTATCTGCTGATTATACAAAACAGGGAAAGCCAGGAATTCTTGAAGACCAGCCCAAGTGAAGCACTTCTCCAACGAGCCGAAACCATCGCTGTCCTCGATCCTCCAAAAATATCTTCCAATCAAATCGGTGTTTCCTTCGTTTTCATCAAGATTTAACATTCCAAGCAAAGTCCCCGAGCTATGAAAAGAACACCAAGGTAAGTTTAAAAGAAATTGTGGAGGGCTTTACAGAGCCACCTTCAATTTCTGAAAATTTAAGGTGTCTCTGGATTCTTTCCCACGAATTTTGTTTTTAATTTGCAAAAAGTTGTATTTCATCATATAAAGTGTAGTAGCAATGATCGATCAAAACAAAAGTGTTGGAAACCAGTGTTATCATTATGTTGGGCGCTGGTCTCGCATCGAACTAAGAAGCACCTTACTTGGACAATATTAATTTAAACTAATGAGTACAAAACCGCCCTGCTGTAGTCAAAGTTTTCAGTATCACAACACAAAACTAAACAAACAAGCTATCTTAGATAAAAATGAAACCTGTTCTCCTCACCCCTTCATGTTTAAGTAGTTTTTTCCATAGTCTCCAGCGTTCCAGCCTCCGACAGGAATACCGTACCAACTAGTCCAATAGGAATAGTAACTTAAATCATTCCTGTTTAAAAAAAGTCGCAGTCAATGTGAGAATTTACTGTGTTCAGTTGTCGAGTGATGAACGGTTTCACAAAATGGCTTGGGGACCCACGCTGTGTTTTCCTCAAGTGAAGAGGCATATCTTGTTTATGTTTGGATTCGTTTTCATTAACTCTAAGGCCCTTGCAAAAGCTTCTAAAAATTTAACCTTACGAAGAAGTTACATTCCTGAAGAAAACGTGAAATAGAGCGAAAACTTAGGTCCTACTATTTTCTTCATCAATCATTTACACTCGCGGATCATGAAATCCTCTAAAAATGCATAATCATGCAGCCTAACGTAATTGTAACTATAGGTGATAGTACTCAAAATTACTTGTAACATTATTTCGATCTATATCATTGGATTTAGTAACAAAACGAAAGCTCCGTTTTACGGATTCAAGAACAGAGCTTTAGATTGCAAAACGAAAATAGCTTACGGAACTCCCGGAACAACCCAGTTAATTCCTCCACTGGGGTAATTGAACAGCAAGAATGTGTTGAGCCCGTTTGTGATGATGACAGCTTGAAACGTGTTGCTCTGGAAAAAAAGATTGAGAAGCCATCAACAACGGTGATGTTACACTTTCTGACATGTCCCATAAGAGCCCACAAAAGGTGTTTTGCAGAAGTAACAGGAGTTGAACATTTTAGAAATAAACTGCTTTGGAGAAGTTTGGGTGTGTTCACCTTCCTCATGACTCATTATGTTTATTTTTGAACCGTGAGTATATAGGGAATTCTGAAACAGGTTATGCAGGCAGAAGAAAGTTGTTCAATATCGCTAGACATTTGCGGCACTCATTTTTCACCGATATAATTATTATTTTTTTTTTTTAGATTTGGTTCCCTGTGTTTAAATTAAGAAAAGTTTTTCTAGCTTAGCAATCAAATCGTTTGAAAAGATTTAAGCGTGCAAGTAATCGACTCAGTCCCAGATAAATTATGCGTTGTACGTGTAAGACGTGCCGTTTTGTTACGCCATGCAAAAGACATGTTGACACTTACCCCGGGGCAGTACAAGGAGTACAAGTATAAATAATACACGTAAGGGCAGAGGTTTTCCCACGTTACAACCAGAACCCAAGTGGCTCTAAAGTTGGCAAATTTTCCACTTTTGCCGTAGCGTTGAACATGTTCTGAGGCCATGGTCAGGACTTCATTGGTTAGGCTTTCAACGGTGGTTTGTCTGACTTGTTCATACACGTGGTAATACACCTTCGAGTAACCAGCTTTGAAAGCGATGTACTCATCAGCAGTGGCCCAGAATGGTGCAATAATAGCCATATTGTTAAACCATCGGTAGACGCCAAACCTTTGTGGCCACCACCAGCTCCATTCATAGTTGAGTTGGATTTTGCCATTGCGACATATCTGCAAAGTCATTAAATTGAACGTGTAAGCGTTAACAGAATTTGTATAAAGATGTTGTTATATCCAGTAATAACCACTGGACGTTGTTGATTTCAGCGACCTGATCGCGTCTTTTACTTAAGACACCTATCAAGCAATGAACTATCGCCACCTTACTCCAGAAAGCTCGCATTTCAAGGTAACTAGGAAAACTGTATCTTTCAACCGTTTCATGCTTCAATCCCCGGGCGGCAACTCGCACATTGGGCCGATGAGTATTCTATTGTACGACAGCTTCCACTCGTTCCCGCCGTACCTAGTAAGCTCTGAAAAAATTGGCTTAGAGCCAAGACGTATGAGCCGATTACAGGGAAGTATAGTCAGCTCAACAGAAAGGAGAGGGCTACCTTACGTAGCAAGCGTTTCCGTGCAGTTTCTGCATTTTACTCAGTTTTACTATTACCGCGCGAAGAGGAGAAAAGACAGAGAAAACGCATAATAATGGCTTTGTAGAGACGGTTGCTACGTAGGCTAAGGGAGGGTCACCAGCAATAATATTAACGGAGTAATCTAATTAATTTATTTAAATTTATATACCTTCATAGGGCTCTTATAATTTCTTTCTTCTGCTTTTTTTCTTTTTTTTTTTTTTTCGTGGCGTACCTGTAAACTAGCTTTTTAGCTAAGCGTACTGACCACGTTAAATATATTGATTGATTGATTGATTGATTGATTGATTGATTGATTGAATCTCTAGCCAACTCTTTTGGGCCTTGATGGCTAACTCAAGCGTAAATTAAAAATACTTAATAATATAATGATATCTTTTGAACCTATTTGATCGATTGCGCATTATGCGATTCGAAAGAGGGAAAGGGGATACCTACGTATAATTTGTAATGCCGCTCTCCGAAGAAGGGAAATCCAAAGCGGTCTGTTTTGACCTCCAGACAATGACTACTGTAGTAATATGGCGAGCCGCTAAGACGAAACTCGTGATCACCCTGCTTCAGGCCGTAATGATACATGTTATTCACATATGGAGGTGCTTTAAACAAACAAAAGAAAGAAGAAAATGCAATTATAACATAGCTAGCAAACTCGCGTAATCAAATTCGATACGCGCGAGCGTGCTTCATGTTCCCATTGTGCACGCTGATGACGTCGGCGCTAAACTTCCATGTTGAAAATGTTATAAAACAATTGGTTCATGTGTCAGCCGTACGTTCATCGAGATATGGAGCACTTGGGAAGTTTGGAGAGCACTCATGAAGCTAGAGTTGTTCTCAGCCACGCCTCGAGCAACTCTTACGCATCTTTCGTGCTCTCCAAACTTCCCGCGTGCTTCGTATCTCGATGAACGCACGCTAACGCATGAGACTATTGTTAAACTTGTAAGTGGATAAGTTCACATATGATCCGAAAGACAATTTCAGCCGTCTCAGCTGAAAACCAAGGCATAATCTCCCAAACAAAGTGATGCTCATTTTCAAATAAGGAATCAGTAACAACGTTCCATTATCTGATGATATGTTATTTCCCTCTAAGTATGATAAAAAATTACAAAACCGTAATTTATTGATGAGGAAATCCTTTAGCTTACTTGCAGAAACCGAACTGCTTGTGCTGACAAACGTCGACATACTTGGAGAGACACTTGCAGAAACTGAAATGCTTGAGGTCAGGGAGGTCGACAGCCTTGGAGAGATACTTGTAGAAACTAAATTACTTCCCATAAGAGATGTCGACAAACTTCGAGGGATACTTGCAGAAACTGACATACTTTTGCTGAGGGACGTCGACACACTTGGAGAGATACTCTCAGAAACAGAATTACTTGCGTTGACGGACATGGACAGACTTGGAGAGATACTTTCAGAAACTGAATTACTTGCGCTGAGGGACCTCGACAGACTTGAAGAGATACTTCCAGAAATTGAATTACTCGCGCTGAGAGAAATCGACAGACTTGAAACAGTACTCTCAGAAACTGAATTACTTGCGCTGAGAGACGTCGACAGACTTGGAAAGATACTTGTAGAAACTGACATGCTTCTGCTAAAAGACGTCGACACACTTGCAGAGATACTTTCAGACACTGAATTACTTGTGCTGAGCGACATCGAAAGACTTGGAGAGATACTTGTGGAAACCGAATTGCTTCTGCTGAAGGCCGTCGACACACTTGCAAAGATACTTTCAGACACAGAATTACTTGTGCTGAGCGTCATCGACAGACTTGAAGAGATACTTGCAGAAACTGATATGCTTCTGCTGGAGGACGTCGACAGACTTGGCGAGATACTTGTAGAAACGGAACTGCTTCTGCTGAAGGAAGTAGACGCACTTGCAGAGATACTTTCGGACACCGAATTACTTGAGCTCAGTGTCATCGACAGACTTGGAGAGATAGTTGTAGAAATTAACATGCCTCTGCTGAAGGACGTCGACACACTTGCAGAGATACTTTCAGACACTGAATTACTTGTGCTGAGCGTCATCGAAAGACTTGGAGAGATACTTGTGGAAACCGAATTGCTTCTGCTGAAGGCCGTCGACACACTTGCAAAGATACTTTCAGACACAGAATTACTTGTGCTGAGCGTCATCGACAGACTTGAAGAGATACTTGCAGAAACTGATATGCTTCTGCTGGAGGACGTCGACACACTTGCAGAGATACTTTCAGTCACCGAATTACTTGAGCTTAGTGACATCGACAGACTTGGAGAGATACTTTTAGAAACTGATATGCTTCCGCTAATGAACGTCGACACACTTACAGAGATACTTTCAGACACAGAATCACTTGAGCTCAGCGACATCGACAGACTTGGAGAGATACTTGTGGAAACTGAATTGCTTCTGCTGAAGGACGTAGACGCACTTGAAGAGATACTTTCAGAAACAGAATTACTTGTGCTGAGGGACATCGAAAGACTTGGAGAGATACTTGCAGAAACTGACATGCTTTTGCTGAAGGACGTCGACAGACTTGGAGAGATACTTGTAGAAACTGAATTGCTTCTGCTGAAGGACGTAGACACACTTGCAGAGATGCTTTCAGACACAGAATTACTTGAGCTCAGCGACATCGACAGACTCGGAGAGATAGTTGTAGAAATTGACATGCTTCTGCTGAAAGACGTCAACACACTTGCAGAGATACTTTCAGACACAGAATTACTTAAGCTTGGTGACATCGACAGACTTGGAGAGATACTTCTGGAGACTGAACTGCTTCTGCTGAAGGACGTAGACACACTTGAAGTGATACTTTCAAACACAGAGTTACTTGTGCTGAGGGACATCGATAGAATGGAAGAGGTACTCTTAGAAATTGAATTAGTTGCGCTGAGGGACGTCGACAGACTTGGAGAGATACTTGTGGAAATTGAGATGCTTCTGCTGAAGGACGTCGACACACTTGCAGAGGTGCTTTCAGACACAGAATAACTTGGGCTGACGTATATGGAGAGACTTGGAGAGATACTTGTAGAAGATGAAATGCTTCTGCTGAAGGACGTAGACACGCTTGCAGAGATACTTTCAGACACAGAATTACTTGAGCTTAGCGACATCGACAGACTTGGAGAGATAGTTGTGGAAATTGATATGCTTCTGCTGAAGAACGTCGACACACTTGCAGAAATACTTTCAGACACAGAATTACTTGTGCTGAGCGACATCGACAGATGTGGAGAGAAACTTGCAGAAACTGATATGCTTTTGCTGGAGGACGTCGACAAACTTGGAGAGATACTTGTAGAAACTGAACTGCTTCTGCTGAAGGACGTAGACACACTTGAAGTGATACTTTCAAACACAGAGTTACTTGAGCTAAGCGACATCGACAGACTTGGAGAGATAGTTGTAGAAATTGACATGCTTCTGCTGAGGGACGTCGACACACTTGCAGAGATACTTTCAGACACCGAATTACTTTTGCTGAGCGACATTGATAGACTTAGAGAGATACTTGTAGAAACTGAATTGCTTCCGCTGAAGGACGTAGACACACTTGGAGGGATACTTTCAGAAACAGAATTACTTGTGCTGAGGGACATCGATAAAATGGAAGAGGCACTCTTAGAAATTGAATTAGTTGCGCTGAGAGACGTAGACAGACTTGTAGAGATACTTGTGGAAATTGAGATGCTTCTGCTGAAGGACTTCGACACACTTGCAGAGATGCTTTCAGACACAGAATAACTTGGGCTGACGTATATGGAGAGACTTGGAGAGATACTTGTAGAAGATGGAATGCTTCTGCTGAAGGACGTAGACACACTTGCAGAGATGCTTTCAGACACAGAATAACTTGGGCTGACGTATATGGAGAGACTTGGAGAGATACTTGTAGAAGATGAAATGCTTCTGCTGAAGGACGTAGACACGCTTGGAAAGATACTTTCAGACACAGAATTACTTGAGCTTAGCGACATCGACAGACTTGGAGAGATAGTTGTGGAAATTGACATGCTTCTGGCGAAGAACGTCGACACACTTGCAGAGACACTTTCAGACACAGAATTACTTGAGCTGAGCGACATCGACAGATTTGGAGAGATACTTGTGGAAACTAAATTGCTTCTGCTGAAGGACGTAGACACACTTGAAGAGATACTTTCAGACACAGAATTACTTGTGCTGAGGGACATCGAAAGACTTGGAGAGATGCTTGTAGAAAATGATATACTTCTGCTGGAGGACGTCGACAGACTTGGAGAGATACTTGTAGAAACTGAATTGCTTCTGCTGAAGGACGTAGACACACTTGCAGAGATACTTTCAGACACCGAACTACTTGAGCTAAGCGACATCGACAGACTTGGAGAGATAGTTGTAGAAATTGACATGCTTCTGCTGAAGGACGTCGACACACTTGCAGAGATACTTTCAGACACCGAATTACTTGAGCTGAGCGACATCGACAGATTTGGAGAGATACTTGTGAAAACTAAATTGCTTCTGCTGAAGGACGTAGACACACTTGAAGAGATACTTTCAGACACAGAATTACTTGTGCTGAGGGACATCGAAAGACTTGGAGAGATGCTTGTAGAAAATGATATACTTCTGCTGGAGGACGTCGACAGACTTGGAGAGATGCTTGTAGAAACTGAATTGCTTCTGCTGAAGGACGTAGACACACTTGCAGAGATACTTTCAGACACCGAACTACTTGAGCTAAGCGACATCGACAGACTTGGAGAGATAGTTGTAGAAATTGACATGCTTCTGCTGAAGGACGTCGACACACTTGCAGAGATACTTTCAGACACCGAATTACTTGAGCTGAGCGACATCGACAGATTTGGAGAGATACTTGTGAAAACTAAATTGCTTCTGCTGAAGGACGTAGACACACTTGAAGAGATACTTTCAGACACAGAATTACTTGTGCTGAGGGACATCGAAAGACTTGGAGAGATGCTTGTAGAAAATGATATACTTCTGCTGGAGGACGTCGACAGACTTGGAGAGATGCTTGTAGAAACTGAATTGCTTCTGCTGAAGGACGTAGACACACTTGCAGAGATACTTTCAGACACCGAACTACTTGAGCTAAGCGACATCGACAGACTTGGAGAGATAGTTGTAGAAATTGACATGCTTCTGCTGAAGGACGTCGACACACTTGCAGAGATACTTTCAGACACCGAATTACTTGAGCTGAGCGACATCGACAGATTTGGAGAGATACTTGTGAAAACTAAATTGCTTCTGCTGAAGGACGTAGACACACTTGAAGTGATACTTTCAAACACAGAGTTACTTGAGCTAAGCGACATCGACAGACTTGGAGAGATAGTTGTAGAAATTGACATGCTTCTGCTGAAGGACGTCGACACACTTGCAGAGATACTTTCAGACACCGAATTACTTTTGCTGAGCGACATTGATAGACTTAGAGAGATACTTGTAGAAACTGAATTGCTTCCGCTGAAGGACGTAGACACACTTGGAGGGATACTTTCAGAAACAGAATTACTTGTGCTGAGAGACATCGATAAAATGGAAGAGGCACTCTTAGAAATTGAATTAGTTGCGCTGAGAGACGTAGACAGACTTGTAGAGATACTTGTGGAAATTGAGATGCTTCTGCTGAAGGACTTCGACACACTTGCAGAGATGCTTTCAGACACAGAATAACTTGGGCTGACGTATATGGAGAGACTTGGAGAGATACTTGTAGAAGATGAAATGCTTCTGCTGAAGGACGTAGACACGCTTGGAGAGATAGTTTCAGACACAGAATTACTTGAGCTTAGCGACATCGACAGACTTGGAGAGATAGTTGTGGAAATTGATATGCTTCTGCTGAAGAACGTCGACACACTTGCAGAGATACTTTCAGACACAGAATTACTTGTGCTGAGCGACATCGACAGACGTGGAGAGATACTTGCAGAAACTGATATGCTTTTGCTGGAGGACGTCGACAAACTTGGAGAGATACTTGTAGAAACTGAACTGCTTCTGCTGAAGGACGTAGACACACTTGAAGTGATACTTTCAAACACAGAGTTACTTGAGCTAAGCGACATCGACAGACTTGGAGAGATAGTTGTAGAAATTGACATGCTTCTGCTGAAGGACGTCGACACACTTGCAGAGATACTTTTAGACACCGAATTACTTTTGCTGAGCGACATTGATAGACTTAGAGAGATACTTGTAGAAACTGAATTGCTTCTGCTGAAGGACGTAGACACACTTGGAGAAATACTTTCAGAAACAGAATTACTTGTGCTGAGGGACATCGATAGAATGGAAGAGGTACTCTTAGAAATTGAATTAGTTCCGCTGAGGGACGTCGACAGACTTGGAGAGATACTCGTGGAAATTGAGATGCTTCTGCTGAAGGACTTCGACACACTTGCAGAGGTGCTTTCAGACACAGAATAACTTGGGCTGACGTATATGGAGAGACTTGGAGAGATACTTGTAGAAGATGAAATGCTTCTGCTGAAGGACGTAGACACGCTTGGAGAGATACTTTCAGACACAGAATTACTTGAGCTTAACGACATCGACAGACTTGGAGAGATAGTTGTGGAAATTGACATGCTTCTGCCGAAGGACGTCGACACACTTGCAGAGATACTTTCAGACACAGAATTACTTGTGCTGAGCGACATCGACAGACGTGGAGAGAAACTTGCAGAAACTGATATGCTTTTGCTGGTGGACGTCGACAGACTTGCAGAGATACTTTCAGACACCGAATTACTTGAGCTGAGCGACATCGACAGATTTGGAGAGATACTTTCAGACACCGAATTACTTGAGCTGAGCGACATCGACAGACTTGGAGAGATACTTGTGGAAACTGAATTGCTTCTGCTGAAGGACGTAGACACTCTCTCAGAGATGCTTTTAGACGCAGAATTACTTGAGCTAAGCGACATCGACAGACTTGGAGAGGTAGCTGTAGAAACTGAATTGCTTCTGCTGAAAGACGTAGACACACTTGCAGAGATACTTTCAGATAGGGAATTAATTGTGCTGAGCGACATCGACAGACTTGAAGAGATACTTGTGGAAACTGAATTGCTTCTGCTGAAAGACGTAGACGTAGACACAGTTAGAGAGATACTTTCAGAAACAGAATTACTTTTGCTGAGGGACATCGAAAGACTTGGAGGGGTACTTGTAGAAACTGAATTGCTTCTGCTGAAGGACGTAAACACATTTGCAGAGACACTTTCAGACACAGAATTACTTGAGCTAAGCGACATCGACAGACTTGGAGAGATACTTGTAGAAACTGAATTGCTTCTGCTGAAAGATGTCGACAATCTTTGAGAGATACTTGTAGAAACTGTAATGCTTCTGCTGAAGTACGTCGAGAAACCTTGAGAGGTACTTTTAGAAACTGAAATGCCTGCGCTGAGGGACGTTGATAGACTTTGAGAGATGCTTTTAGGAACTGAAATGATTGTTGTTAAGGACGTTGACAGACTGGGAGAGACATTTGCTGAAAGGGAAATACTTCTGGTGAGAGATGTCGAGAGACTTGAAGAGGTACTTGCAGAAACTGAAGTTTCTTTGCTTTGAGATGTTGTCAAACTTGAAGATATACCTTTAGACACTGAACTGTATCTGCTTAGAGACGTCGACAGAATGGAAGACATACTTGAAGACCGTGAACGTTCTCTGCTGAGAGATGTCGACAAACTGGGAGACATACTTGTAGTAACTGAACTGCTTGTGCTGGGACATACGCATGTTGAAAGTAGGGTACTGCTAATAGGGGATTTCGGGACATTTGGAGAAGCTAAGACGCTGTTACTGAGATCAGTTAAGTCACTTGACGACAGGCTCGGGGTTTCCGAAATACTTGTTTTTAAGGATGCTGAGGCACTTGCAGAGGCACTTGTGCTGCTGACAGGCAACGAGACACTGGGAACCACATAGGTTGAAAATAGAGCATTTCGAGTTGAAGATGACGAGTCGTTCGAAGACGCTGTTCCGAAAACTGAAGCGCTTTCACTTAGCGATGTTGAGTCACCTGCGGACGTACTTGGGAAGACAGTAGCTGTGACTCTAATGGACGTTGAAGCACTTGTAAGGAGACTTGTTCTGCTGCTAAGGGACAACGAGTTACTGGGACATAAGCATGTGGAACGTGGCTCACTGGTAAGAGAAAATTCCAAAACACTTCGCGAAGCATTTCTGTAACTGGGAGACGTTACGCCACTTGGAGACACACTGAGGGAAACTGAAGAACTTGCTGTGCTGCTACTGAGCGACAACGAGATACTGGGACATAAACAGGTGAAACGTGGTGCGCTGGTAGTAGATGTCGCGGCACCTGGAGAACCAGCTGTTGCTGAAATTGTAGCGCTTGTCCTGAAGGACGTCGAGTGAATTGGAGACACACTTTGAGAGACAGAGGTAATCGCGCTAAGCGACGTTGAGGCACTTGCATAGGCACTTATGCTGCCGCTTCTGCTGCTGCTGCTACCACTGGAGAACAACGAGATATTAGGACATACACAAGTTGAAGGTAACGCACTTGTAATAGGAAACGTCGATAGACTTGGAGAACCAGCTGTGGCAGCCAAACCACCAGCACCGAGAGACGATGAGTAACTTGAGGACACACTTGAAGGTACGGAAGTACTTCCGCTCAGAGACGCTAAGACACTTGCAGGATACATTATGCTGGTGGTAACGGGTAGTGAAGTATTGGGACATACACACGATGCAAGAGCCACGTTACCAATAGAAGATGTCGAGACACTTTGGGAGACAGTTGAGAACACTGAAGCGCTTGTGCTAAGAAACGTGGAGGAATCTGAATTACGCGTTGGGGAATCTGAAGTACTCGTTGTAAGGGATGTTATAACATTTTCAGAGGAACTCGTCCCGGTAGTGAAGGAAAACGAGATATTTGGGCATACACATGTTGAAATTGCTTCAAGAGGAGATGAAGTGACACGTGAAGAAACAGTTGTGGAAACCGAAGGGTTCGTATTGAAGAAGGACGTTGAAATACTTGCTGACACACTAGTGGAAAATGACGAGCTGGTTCTCGGAGCCGTCGAAATAGCTGCTGAAACGTTTGTAGAAACTGAACTGCTTGTGCTATAAGACGTTGAGGTACTTGAAGAGACACTTGTAAAAGCTGTAGCGCTGGTGGAAGGAGAACTACTCACAGTGGCACTGCTCTGGCTGACTGCTGGAAAAACTGGAAGCATATTGTTCTGGTTTAGTAAATGAATGAGTTGCCAGTAATCGGAGACCTATGTTATACGCGACGGATTATGGGATCGCCAGGGGGCAAACATTACAACTCGCTAGAAAGAAATGTATGGCGTAACGACGTTTCTTTATCAAAAGCGATGATTTTGAACAAGGAATAACGCATTTTCGCAGTGTTTTTGTGTGGAGCGGAGGTGACGTGTTGGCGAGTGGAAATTGTAAGATTTTGTGTAATTAATACGATAAAATCTATTGATAAACACTCTGTTGCGTCAAGTTGATTGTGAAATCTACCGAATCCACATCAAGTAATGGTCTCGAAATAGTACAAACTTAGTTATAAATTTGAGGGGATTCACTCAATAAAGCCTTTTCAGCTGTAATTACGTGTGTCGAGATTACTTTCTTTTTAGTTACGTGTTCACGTAAAGGATTGATTGATTGATTGATTGATTGATTGTTATCTCATCATGGATGCTGGAATTTTACCCCCACAAAGGAGAGCTATTGTTGTGCCAGGGGATGGGAATAATTGTTTCTACCCTGCCGAATAATTGCGCTGTGGAAGCTAAGAGTGAAACCAGTGATAGAAAACAAGGGGGAATCCGAAGGTTGTCTAGCACTTTTAATGAGCAACATCCACAGGTTTTTCAGGGACGTGAGACAGAAACAGAAAGCCCTTTGTAACGCAATTCCACCCAGCATTAAAAGGTCTGAAGAACATACCTACGGACAAATGGTATTTAAAGCAAAATCAGCCAACGCTCAGAGAGATATTCATGGAGCCTCCCTTGATCTCTTACAGAAAAGGGAAATTGGTTAAAGACATGCTTGTTGAAGAAAAACTATGAATGCTTTTATGCAGAAACACAATGTACACGCAACAGGAGTCGCGTTGGTCTGTACAAAACGATTAGAGCAGACCTTAGTACTCATTGTGACCTTGAATTTATCACGATTTATAGATCTGGGCCATGGCAAAGCGTCTTGTTTGTTTTTTGGCAAGTAGAATCTCCATAAACCAACGTGAGGAAGAACTTTTTTGTTTTTCTGGGTACCTTCGATCGTTGTAACAACCACGCACACCCGGGCACACAGCATAATGTTCGCAGCCGGGTTTAGTCCCAATCATGCTCGTTGTAAATAGCAGGACACATGTAATTATAATTGAAAAGGTTTTATTGAGTGAATCCACTCAAATGTATACCTAAGTTCGTACTATTTCGAGACCATTACTAGAGTGCTTTGGTTATGGTGCGTGATTCGCGTTCTATATTGCAAAGAATACAATTATATGAATGAAAAAGAAATTTCCTATATATTTTCTGCGGGAAATACATTGCTCAAGTGATACTGAAGCTTATTGGCGTTTTGAGTGGGGATATTCGGCTATTTGTACTAACTTTTCCAGCTCCAGAGCTGGTGTTGGTATTCTTTTCAACAAAAATTTCCAGGTCAATATTCTAAGATCCTTCATTGATCTCGAAGGAAGATTTACTATTGCTGATATCGAGAAAAAATTTGAACTAACGGACATTGGAGAGTTCTGAACCCAGATGGTAGGCGTTATATATACTTGGAGAAGGGGAAAAAAAACAGAAATTCAATGCGGTTTGGATTGTTTTCCTAGCTAGTGATACTCTCTGCCCCAAAGTTCTAGAAGCAGAAATCTTACCCGGTTACCGAAAAGACCATTCAATGATTACTGTTCGTATTAGCGCTGCAGCAGAGGACCCGGTTTTTGGAAACTAAACACGCATTTTTAAACTGAAACGGACTATGTCAATTTAATGAAGAAGGCCATAGCAGATGTGTCAACGGAATATGATGGCCATTGCGAAGTAGATGAGGTTTTAAAGTGGGACGTAATCAAAATGCAAATCAGAGCAGCTTCAGTTAAATGCGCTGCTGCCAAAAAATTGAGTCTTAATAAAAAGGAACACTTCCTACAGGAAGATATTTTGATACTTGAAAGGAAATTTCCCTGAGGAAGATCGGAAAACCTTGGAATCGGAACTAGCAATAAAAAGACAACAATTAGAGGAAGTAATTGGTTACAAAAAGCAAGGAGCCATTCTGAGATCAAAAGTGGAGTGGTGTAATGAAGGTGAAAGAAACACATCATATTTTCATAGTCTCAGAAAAGCGACATTTCAATAGTAAAACCATAAGAAATCTTAAAACTGGCGATAACTCAAGGGTCTCAACAGACCAAGAAATCTTACACGAAGCTAAGACGTTTTAAGAATCTTTGTATTCTTCCAGAGCAGAGCAAAATCTCCATAGCGAGTATCAAAACCTTTTCTTTCCAGACGATAATAACCTCAAGCTAAGTTACAACCAGAAATTGTCCTGTGAAGGTCCCCTGTCACCAGCTGAATGTTTTGAGAGTCTTAAAACAATGGAAACGGGTAAGTCTCCCGGGACGGACGCCGTGCCTGCAGAATTTTTCAAAATTTTTTTGGAATGACGTCTCCCCTTTTCTGCTTGCGTCCTTAAATTTATCTATCTCCAAAGGGCATCCTTCGATTTCTCGGCGAAGAGGACTAATAATCTTGATACCTAAGAGACCAAACCCCCACAGTTTTTAAAAAAACTGGAGACCAAAATTGCAGCTAAAGCTATAGCGACAAGGATAAAAGGTCTTTTACCAGATATAATCAATAACGATCAAACAGGTTTCCTTAAGTTTAGGTCAATCAGTGAAAATGTTCGTTTGCCAAATAATGTAATAAGCTACACAGAACTCAAGAATATTTCTGGTTTTTTACTGTTTGTTGATTTTGAGAAAGCTTTTGATTCTTTAAAATGGACCTTTTTGGAGAAAACCCTTTACTTCTACAATTTTGGCGATTCTTTAATTTCCTGGGTTAAACTGTTCTATACATACCTCTTACTAACCGAGTTCGAGGTCCGTACTGTAAGTTACGAACCGAGTTTTTTCCCTTTCGATTTATGGCCCAAGCGCGAAGCGCCCGGGTCATAAATCGAAGGGGAAAAACGAGGAACCGTAACTTACAGTACGGACCGAGAAGACGAGGTTAGTAAGATATTTATTATATCTCTACTGTGTGCCTGACGGGTTCGGAAACGATTTCACGCGGACTCGGAAAGGCTTCAAATTTCTGACGCACCTCGAAAGCAAAACGAGTCAGTTTGAAACTGTTTTTAAGTCGTTAGCACGCTTTATTACATGATTTAGAGTATAAGAAAGTTTTAAACTTGCTGTAAAAGTTAAGGTTACTTCCCACCTTCAGAGGCCAAAAAAATCGTTTTTTCTTTTATTGGACAAAATTTACGCTCGTCATTTTATCTAGCGTTTCCAAAGGAAAAACATTAAAAATCTCGAAAAGCGGCCGAGTTATTTAGAAAAAACATATTTTCAAATAAAGTTAATAAACTAGGAAGGTGTCATAATCTTGTCAACGGGCGAGAACCCTGGGGCAATTTTCGCGGCAAACGCTCATCGCTCGTATTTCATGTCATTTATTTACATCACGCACTTGACAAAAAATCCCACGTGAAAGCTCTTTTTGCTAACTCCTTTGGAAAAATCAAAAGCAGAAAAAAGTCCTTAGGTAAAGAAAACGAAAAAAACCGGCCCAAAGAAGAAAGAAAAAGCTCCATATTGTCAAGGAAAGAAAAAAAACAAGCTTGCCGAAAGCGACAAAGGCTCTTGGTTTGGCCAAACGCCTTCGACAATCTCGGCATCTGCTGAAGATCCGGAGCGTTCAAATATCCTTGGAACAAGTAGCTTTAAAATCAAAGTCAACGTCAGTGCAGGCTGCGAACAAGATTCTTCGTCGGAATCTGGCGGAAGCGATGAAGAAAATAAAACCTACCCAAGGGAACTCATTTCGGCATTAAGGGTATTTCTTTAAGCTGTCCGTCGATTCCTTAACGTCTTGTTTTTTAGCGGCACATTTTCCGCCTTAAACATTCTTGGCACGGGTTTTGCCTTTGCCTTTGCCTTTGGCGTCTTTGCCCATAATATTACGTCGCCGTCCTAAATTGAACTCCACTGAGCGAGATAAAAAAGATGCAATGCGATGCTTTTCCCGGGAAATTTTGATCTATTGTCATAGACACTAGGAGGTCCTGTTGTTCCATTGGTTTGCGGTTTTATTAGGCGTGATAATCTCCGGGCGTGGCGCGAGTTGTTTACGAACCTTTACAAGCTAAAATCTCCCATTTGATTTTTGGCGCAATACATCCACTTTGAGCGAATTTATAGGGTATGCAGATTTGACGGATTTTCGTGAAATTTCAACAGGACATTCCAGAGATAATGACAAACCAAAGTGTGTCGGGAAATTTTGATATTTAACACATTTTTCCCGTGGCGTCCATTTACGCAACACGTCTCGCATATTTTTAGCTACTCCAACTTTAGATGTGGATATCTAGACAACCAATCAGAATATCGAAAAAGCCCGACACACTTTTGTTGATTGATGCCCTGTGAATAAGACTATCCAGCCATTTTGCTCGTACTGCGGAATCCGATAGCCGATAAATTCAACAGAAGAAACCTCGGTCGTTTCACGCCTTACCGCCTCCTGACACTTCCTAAAAAAAGAATTGCTGAAATTGTATTTTTTTTCGTAAAGTACATTTATTAAGCTTTCTTATGATATATAGTTTGTTGGGGTTTTATTGAAACTGGCGCGCGTACGATTTTTCTCCCGAAGGGCACCCGCGAAGGTGGGAAGTAACCTTAAGAACACTCATCGATAAATCGCGAAACAGTTTGGCAACAAAACCAACTTTAAATTTTAGCGGGCCGTACAGGAGAGTACGGCCCGCTAAATTGACCAATCACAACGCGCGTACTAACTGAGAGATAGCAGCATTCAAAACAACGGGTGTTCCTCGGATTTCTTTCCACTTAGTTGAGGAGTTAGACAGGGATGTCCTCTGTTCCCTTATCTTTTTATTTTATCTGTTGAAACACTGGGAAATGCGATTGAAAGTCACGATCATATCAAGGGCATAAGTATACTAGATTCCGAGTGTAAAATTAGCTAATACGCAGATGACACAACTTTAATTCTCGATGGTTCAGATACCTCGATGCATTACTACTTTAGTCTACTTAATTCATTTGCAGAATTTTCCGGTTTAAATGTTAATTACGACAAGACAGAAGCACTCTGGATTGGCTCAATGCGTCTGAGCAAAAGAATGATCCCATTTACGGGAGAGTTACACCTGGATGTGAATGAACTAAGAACTGATTTTATGAAGAAATTGGAAGGGGTAAAGAAGACACACACAAACACTGAGACAGTCAACTACAATGCGGGTGCACGTCAAGTTGAGAGTGGACTGTTTAGCGTTCGTCCATTAATTTTTAACCTCTAAATTTAATTTTTAACCATCCTAAAATCTTCATTTTTCTCATATTTCCTTAAAATCACACCCCCTCAACTATTTCCCTCTTCTTCACGAACACTCTAAAAGTCACCCAATAATTCAGAGATATTTATGGGGTTATCTGCTACAAACCTATGACGGCTTGTTTTAGATGGCATGAGATTTCCCAAAGAAAATAGGGATATAAATTAGGATAAAAGATCAAAAAGTGACAAAAACGTAGTATTCAGGTATATTTCCCCCTAAAAGAATTTTTTCCCGAGAGCACAGACTTTTCCTAAATTTCTGTCCTTCTTATGGTGCCGTTCTGATAGTCGTAAAGCAGATTTGTTATGGTAATTTTATCATGCATGACGACGACAAAAAAATAGCAAAAGATGGAAAATAACTCGGCAAGGGTCGAAAATTCGATTTCGCTCATATTTTCATGGTAGATAGGCTAGGGCATGACAAAAACTACTGGATAGTTTTTTTGGCAAAATATCCTTTTATTTCAAAGAAATATGCAAATTACCAAATTCCGTTAAAATCGTCATTTAACGCACCATTTTATTAAGCACATTTGAGAGCCTCGCATGCAAAACCACATCATTCTTCCGTCTTTAAAACACTCAAATATTTTTGTGCAACGTTTAAATGTGTACTGGGTTGATTTTAGGGAATGTTGCGTTGTCTTTTTGGACGCAAAATAATTAAATTTCGAAGATATGTATTTCATTCACTTAAAAGTACTTCGTGAATATAATTAATTTTCACCATGTGCGAAACCTTCAAATGGATCAAGCTTCTGGTGGTTGAATCGCAGAAGGATGGTCTACAGATTCCTGTAAAAATTTCTTTGGGCAAATGATTGTGAGCGACGCGAGAGCTTTTCAAAGTACGTCAAAAATGCAAATATTTGACCATCCGTCGTCAAATTTCAATTTACGGGTTAGACGTATATTTTAGCATGCGCAACATGACTTGATCTATGTTAAGTTGAAATAGACACAGAGCTGATAATTTCGAAATGTTCTAACCTCATTTGCTGTACAAGGCAGGTCCAAAGCCGATTTGACGTGTTTCTCTCACCATTCGTCGCACATAAAGCAGAAGTTTGCTTTTGTTTACATAACGTCCGATGTAAATCGCCAACTGTCAACTTATTTAACGGTCGAATACCATGAATCTGTGACCCTCTTTCGACACATATGATCACCACTGCGTCTAATTCAAAAACGGCTAAGTCATTTGTAGATAGTTGCTTGCTTTGCACTACACCAAACTATTACGTTTGACCATCATGGTTTGATGGCTTGAATCCTTGCTTGCAGCGGTTCCTTGTTCGTCACGCAATGCTCTCATCCCAATTTAGGGGGTAGGGGTAGGACAATTTCTATCCTAATACGTAAGGCTCCGTAAGGCTTGGAATCACTGGGAGCACACAATCGTGTTGAGTAGGAAGAGATTGGATTAGGAAATGAAAAGAATGAATAGTTTACCATTGCCCCTGTTGTTATCTTTTACTCGCCCACCGCTACCTACATGCCCTGTGTAATACTGTAACGCTAAACTCATACCTAGGTCTTTTCGCGCTATGCAATTATTTTTGGTTTACATGTAAAACAGTGGGCTACCCTCGGGGAAGTGGGTGGTGACCACTTAATGGGGCTGGCCGCTTAAATGGAGGTTGGTGTACCTTGAATATTTAATTTTTCACTGTCGGGCTATAAATTTCTTGGTGAACATGGAGTCAATTCAAGACAATCATGATAGACGTGTGTTTGAATTATCACCCGTCATGCACCTTCAATTTCAGACTCTTATCTGCCATCGCTCTTTCCAAAACAAAGTTTTCAAATTTTGGGTGGCCGCTTAATAGGGGTAAAGACAATAATGAAACGGCAGGTATATTTTGCAGGGTGCAGGGTGCAGGTTGCAGGTTGAAATTTAATTATAACTGAAAAACCGCTGGCACTACAAATAATTAATAACCTATATACTCGTCGGGGGTTCTTACATAAAGTAGTTCGCCTCTTTCACGTAGTGAAAACACGCTGTTATTAATATTTAGGCCTTCTTTGGCAATCTTCTAACTTGTTACGCCGTGTACAGAAACCAGAGACTTCGTACGCTTCCCAACATGTCTGTGATCGCACTTGGTTTGAGCGATGTTCTCATGTCCATCGAAAACACGATCGATCCGCTATAAGTACTTATCGATCGACACGCAGGGACTGGTGAAATCTCTTCAAAGCCATCTGGATGGCCGCTCCACAGATGTCTCCATCGATTCCAGATTTGGCTCGAGTCTTACCTCAACAACAGAAGATTGCCATCACAAATGAAGCAAATAAATAAAGAAATGAAATAATATAAGATTTTAACCGACGGAATATACTAGCGCAAGCTCAGTGTGCTTTCATTTTGGTACTCACTGGGAAGAAACCAAATTCAGCAGATATTTCAGATGATATTTCAGATGTTTCTTCAAAAACAATAATTCATTGCAGGCTTAAAATCATTGAAATATACTCTCCTCCCATCGCTTCGGCCGGTTTGGCACTTAGTGGAAGCCACCTTTCTGAGCGACTGTAAACGGAGTCATGTAACAGTCACGGTAATTCTACCGACTGTACGTTCTTTCAAGTGCCAGCGGTTTTCCAGTTATAATTACCTTTCAACCTGCAACCTGCACCCTGCACCCTGCAAAATATACCTGCCGATAATGAAACCCTTATCGGAATGACCAAATGGTGGCCGCGGAGGTAACCGGTCAATAGGTGTTTTATTTACAATATTTTACTGACTATAATTTTGGACTGTATTGACAACAGTCCACTATTTTCTGTTACATACCAATGCCTCGCCACTAAGCAAACAAAATACGCCAAATAAAATGGCATGGCCAGGGCTATTTACTCACGTAATTACTAATTAAATTTAGTCGGTTTTTCTCACGAATTAGACACGTTGTGATTTCCTATTTTTATTTCAGCTAGTTCTTGCTTCATTGATCTTTAATTTGTTTATGGCGATTTTCTTAAAATTCTAGTGAGTACAGGCACTAGCTTTATCAGCTGTTGTCTGAAACGTCAGAACGTACAACAAACGTGATTCGGATCGACGCCACGTACACTATTGAACACGATTATATAAATATACACATATTATTATATATATGCACAAACAGATGAACAATGATTAAATTGTTTCACTTATCCTGAGAGTACTCTATACAAAATAGATCAAAATGTGCAGCATATGCCGTGACAGCATTGCGTGACGAACAAATAACGGCTGTAAGATTGTGCTGCGCCGACACGGTTATCAGCAATGGTCAGCAATCGATCAAACGCAATATTTTGGCGTAGCGTAAAGCAAGCAACTATCTACAAATGACTCAGCCGGTTTGGACTTAGATGCAGTGATGTTCATAAGCACAGAAAGATGGTCACAGATTCATAGTATTCGACCAATAATAGGTTGACAGTAGGCGATGTACATCGGACGTTAACCTTGTGTAAACAATAGCAAACTTCTGCTTTATGTGCGACGAATGGTGAGAGATCGACTAGAAACACGTCAAATCGGCTTTGGACCTGCCTTTTACAACAAATAAGGTTAGAACATTTCGAAATTATCAGCTCTGTGTCTAGATCTATTTCAACTTATTATAGGTCAAGTCGTGTGGCGCATGCTAAAATATACGTCTAACCCGTAAATTGAAATTTGACGACGGATGGTCAAATATTTGCATTTTTGACGTACTTTGAAAAGCTCTCGCGTCGCTCACAATCATGTGCCCAAAGAAATTTTTACAGGAATCTGTAGACCATCCTTCTGCGATCCAACCACCAGAAGCTTGATCCATTTGAAGGTTTCGCACATGGTGAAAATTAATTATATTCACGAAGTACTTTTAAGTGAATGAAATACATGTCTTCGAAATTTAATTATTTTGCACCCAAAAAGACAACGCAACATTCCCTAAAATCAACCCAGTACACATTTAAACGTTGCACAAAAATATTTGAGTGTTTTAAAGACGGAAGAATGATGTGGTTTTGCATGCGAGGCTCTCAAATGTGCTTAATAAAATGGTGCGTTAAATGACGATTTTAACGGAATTTGGTAATTTGCATATTTCTTTGAAATAAAAGGATATTTTGCCAAAAAAAAACTATCCAGTAGTTTTTGTCATGCCCTAGCCTATCTACCATAAGAATATGAGCGAAATCGAATTTTCGACCCTTGCCGCGAAATTAAGAATTTTTCTGATTTTTACAGGCAGGCACTCTTAAGTGCTTTCCTTTCAAACCGGTATAACAGAAGCCGGCTATTGAAGTCGCAGTATTTATGCAGACAGCGTGACGAACTCGCGTGTTCCCAGCGAGTCTAATAACTTATTCAAACGGTTGGCTTCACTCTCATGATCTGTAATTGACAGCTAATTATAAAAACCGCGTAGGGTTCTAGAATAGTGTATTTGAAAGAAATAAGTTGGTCTTGGTACGTTTAACAAATGTATATTGCTTTCGTTTTATAGGCTTTAAAGCAAAATCGGACAAAGAATGATGCTTAGATACTTGTTTTCCCCGTCTCAATGTTAACAATTATTATGTGGGTCAACTCTCAAAATGAAGCTGTTAGCGAAATGTTCAAATAAAAGCCATTAAGCAGTCTACTGCTCAAGTACTGTTTAGTGTGCTTCAAAAAGGCAAACTTGATTTGCAAAATCAAAAAAAATTGTCGTTTTTCTCACGTTTTTAACTTGCCCGCTGCTTTCCAGATCATTTAGTCCTAGGGAGCTTTTGGATTGTACTTAAAAAACGCATGTTATGACGATGCAACTGATAGGTATGAAGCAGTAATTTACTAAGTACATCGCTGTTTGGTTCTCGATACTTCGCAAACCAAACGTGTCGCTTTGAACATGGTTTCCTTATGTAGAGGGCTGTAACGAACTATACAACAATCATACAACATTATTCAGCTCTATACGATGCATTAAACGCTTTGTAATTGACAGGACAATCCTTAGCACGTAAACCACTAAATTCGTTAGTTAGTTTGTTCGGACTACAGCCTTCGTACGAAGCGAGGAAAAAGTTATTAGGACCCAAGATGTCAGACTGAGTATCAATGCGAATGTGGGACGCTAAGTAAATTAAAACGCCAAGCTTTACGTACATTCAAATTGTTCAAGTTACCTTGTTTAAATCGACCTCTCCCGATGTATTTCTGAATGAACCAAATCACACATTCTTCATCATCCGCAGACAGATTTATTGATGTTAAAAGTTCCAAGCTCAGGTCCTTATCTTAGTATCAGGCAGGTTATTTCAGGAGTTACTGCTTCTTTTTATTAATGTTCGGTTATGTTAAAAAGTGATTGTTTTCCCTATATTACGCTTGCATCAGTTTGTCCGATACATTATCTGTGAAGTTATAAGTGTGCCTGTTCTGATCAGTCTAGACAGTGGTGTTCAACAATCAATAGACCTTAGTGCATCTGTTTACTGAGAGCATATTTTCCACAAGACATATGTGCGTCTAGCCATTTTTGTGTCTTCGCGGCACTGTTTAAGGTGTTCTCTATACGGCAGTCTTATTAAACTTCGAACTTTTTAAAATAACATTCAGGGAAAGAGTCCGTTAACAAGTGAAAGCGTCAACGACACCGGAGAAGACGGAATCATGTCGGGTAACCACCTTACCTTGTAAAACAGCAAACAGCAGAAACACAACCCTGACAGTCCGCATCGTGTTGTTACGGTCCGTTAGTACTTGGTGTGGCGTGTTCGTACCCTGTGCTGAACTGCAGCTTTCCGAATAAATTAGTAACCCTCTTATGAACTTCCTGATTTGATTTGTTCAGTGACCGCTTTTTAACAACTGCAATTGTTGAAGGCTATTTTCAGTTCAGTCTCGGCCACTGGATGAAATTTTCATTTTGATCAAGTCAGTCGATTCACAAAGAATGATCTCTGGAAACTTCTGAAAACTTCAACATGACGCATATTGCAATTGTTCTCGGACGCTTTGTTTTTCCAAGAAGGTGACCTTTCACCCTGAACTGATGCTTCATCCGGATAACACATGGTTGCTACAGATCGTTAGACTTTCATAAGCATCACTTAGTCCTTTCTCAAAACTTTTTAAAGCTATAAAATAACTACAGTGGAAACCCCTAGTCAATTTTTCATGAGTGGTGGCTTGTTCTGATTCACTGCAGTCCTCATCCATACGTTCCATATACTGGTTTGTATGGCACTGCTCTGTGCGATGTCAAGCACAACATTATAAATAGCTTGGTGTGCAAATAGATGCAAATCTTAATTTTAAACTACACGTGGATAAACTACTGGTCAAGATTTCCAAAAGAAACGATGTCCTCGGAAGAATTAGAAACAATCTAACTTTTAACTCAGCCAACAAGGCTTATCAGTCTCTTGTTCTTCCAGTCATGGATTATTGCGATGTTGCATGGAGCAGCATTGGGAAAATAGAACGTGATAGGTTAGATCGTGCACAGAGATCAGAAGAGCGGCAAAGATTGTCTTGAAGACCAAAGATTTAGACGCCGAGAAGAATTTAAAATGGCTTCCCTTCGGCCTTGTCTATGAGGCGTGACATGCATACTATTCATTTAACCTTTAAATGCTTAAGGAGATCCCTCCAATGTTTTTTAAGGATTATTTTGAGGTTTTTAGAACTATGCACAACACGAGTGGAAGGGGGAAGAACTTAATGCTACCCAAAGTGAGAACTGAGACTGTAAGGAAGTCTTGTTATTTTAAAGGATCAAAACTTTTTAATGATATTCCAAACGAAATGAAGGATCTTAATTCGATCATGATTTTTAAAACCTGTATTTTAGAATTCTATAGATCACAAGCTTCTAAATTACTGTTAAATTTAGTGGCTGTATTTAGGCTTTTTAAAGTTCTTTTACCTTTGCAGGGCCCTTATTGATATCAGCTTTTTGCTGAAGAGGTCACCCCGGTTAAATAACATTCATTATTTATTTATTTATTTATTTATTTATTTATTTATTTACGTTGATTCTAACTTTCGTCACGGTAATCTTGAACATAATAAGAATTACATGAAGAAAAAAAAACTTTTTCGAAGAAAAACGAAGTTATTTTAAATATCCAGCGCACTTCATTAATTTTCGATTTTCTGCTCTGCAATAACCGTCTGGAAAGAGTCACCTCTAAATTTAGCACCGGACTGCTGAGCGGAAGGTCGTGGGCTCAAACCCCTGACTGTTAAAATACCTAAGATTATGCTGGCTGTGCGCTCAACATCTGCCTTAGTTTATAAGATCTCGTCATTGGCTTGTCTTCCTCTCCCCCTACCTAAAACTCGAAGGGGACCTAAAAGAATCCAAACACCTATCCCCACGTGGTGGGCAGTACGGATTTAATTAAATCGATAGTCTGGGTGACTGCTGGACTAGCCACCTCAGTTGGATACGGAGACCAACAAGTCATATTGCTGTTGGCACTGCGCTCCGACTGTGAGTGGAAAGGACCAGACTTTGTAGATGCATTAATTCGAGTTTTTTTGTTTTTTGTTTTTGCCTTGTTATGTTTTTGGTCGACTGTTTGTTGTTTTAGTTGTTGTTGTAGTTGTTGTTTTTTGGTTTTGCTAATCAGGCAGCCAAATATAAACAAGCGAAACACGACCATCAGAAAGCCAGTCCCCTGGCCCTGACCTCGGAAATATGCAGTTCCCCTTAAAGTACCGAGCACGACTTTCCCAAATGTTTCCTGGCCTTAAAAACTGAATTGCGGGAGGGGGGGCAAAATCTATCATATACCCCCCAAAGAAAAGGCCGTAAAAGTCCCTCAAAACGATTTAAGCTCATGGCTTCTTTTCACGATATTACAGGTATTTAAGGTGACTGCATGTGTGTGCAAGACAATTACCATGTTTTCACAAGAGTAAAACAAATGTCACTCTCTGTCTCTCTGTCAGTGGTCGCATATAAGAATGTGTTTGTCAACATAGAACGGAGTTTTGGAAAATTTTACAAAATCTATAACAATATGCAGTGGGCGAATCGCCAGTATATGTTTAATTATAATCCATCAAATATTCTCGCTCGCGCGCGATTGGTCTAAATAAGTCACGTGACCGAATATTCCTCAGCCAAAACTGGGGAATATCCGAGAATATTCCCCAATTTTCAAAACTGCGCGTGTTGCGAAAAAGATTTGAAGGATAATAAACACAATAGGCTCCATTTGGCGCAAAAATATGCTCGAATATTTGTCCTTGGACATTACCTGTTCCTCGAAGCTCACAGTTTTCCTCGAGCTACGCTCTCGGAAAACTGTTCGCTTCTCGGAACAGATAATGTCCGCGTACAAATATCCTAGCATATTTCAGCGCAAAATGGAGGCTATTGTTTATTTAATGCCGGAAATACGAAAAACTTAATTAATCGGAAAACGGAGACGTTTCGTTTTCTCGCGCAATATTTATTTGCAGAAATACGTGCTTACATTTACTCCTCGTCAACCTTAACTAGTTTCAAGCAAAAGCATTAGTTTTCTTCTGCATATCAACCGAATGTACAACATACTTTCCGAAAGATTCGTATTTTCTATTTCATGCGTCAATATGGTAAGTTCTTCCGGAACCGCAAACACTGTCATACCGTTATCGCCTCTTGCCGTTTGGAACGCAGCCCACCTTTTAAGCAGAAATAGAAAGACTGAACTATTCAGTTCTCTTGCTTTCCCCAGTTTCGCATTTCTGTGGTTGGGAAAAAAAAGTCTATTTCTACCCGATATCATCTAACTTGAAAACAGAGACAACCAGGAGCGCATTTAAGGCTCGGCTACGTTTAATATTTGCGCCATTCTTGTAAGCCAAATGTTAATTAACAGTATCTGTACTTAAATACCCATCACTTTAAGGATGAACACAGATGGGCAAGGGAGAAGATTTCATTGGCCCGGGCTTCTTCGGTATAGTTCAATTACACAATATTGTTTATTGTCAGTCATAGATACTATTGTTAAAGAGACGCTTCATAAACGTTACCAGGTTCTTCGCGATTCTCCCCACAAGCAGAACAACTCATTTGCCAGTTCCCACTGAATACCACTCTCATTGCGTTCTTCTTGTTGTTTTCTTTCATACCAGCCGCCAGCTGCTGTGACGATCAAGGTCAGTTTTAAATCATGTCAGTTCCTTTGTAAATATTCCTTCGAATATGTTCTGCCAACTTCATGGGCTATCTGAAATAATTTTCTAGAAATTCTTACAATTTACAAGTTTAGGAAGGTAAATCTTGATAAAGAGAGCGATACGTATATGTAGGAACGTCATGAAGCCATGTACTAGGAGATAAACTGTGTTCTACAAAGCGAAATTACTGCCAAGAAAAATTATTAGTATTGGAAGGGGGCCGAACCCATGACTTTCCGAATGTGCATCTGTCGCATATTGTGGTTATCAAGCAACCTGATCACATTTTTTACTTTCAGAAGAATGTCGCCATTTGTTGTTTGGCCCCGCTAAAGCATTCAAAGGAAAAGCGTCTCAAAAATCACGTGATAAGCGTCAGTGACGTCGTCGTGGAAAATGTTTGCATGACGCTCTGTTACATAGAACCCAACCGTGTAAGTTACAATTTCAAAACTGCGGGAGGTGAAAATGGAAACTGCGAATGTGAGCTCAATAATTGTACTCACGAAGGACATGAGACTGACTTGGAGGAAGATTCAAACCACAAATATCATGGAGCTAAGATGAGGAGTATTCGTATAGTATAAGACAAGCACATCACCTACTTAGCTTATGAGGGGGTTGCTTAGAAGGATATTGTTCCAGCGAAGATAAACACCGGCGAGCCCAGTGAGGCCTCACCCCATTTGTTCTTCTAGCGCACAATGCTCCACAATGCCTGCTGATGGAAGACACATCGCATTTTGAAATAAATCAGTGAAATCTAGCAAGGACAATTTGCGTTACTCATTGTCAATGTCTTTTTCTGTTACAGAGCGCTTGCTTCAGCAGCCCGTGTACGAATAACGCAGCCAGTCTAGCTGGTTTTACATACCGGAGATATCGTTGTTTGCGTACTGCGAGGCTCAAAGGACATAGCTGCAAAATAAGTGGTAAGCGAAAACGTTTTGTTGAGAAAGTTTGGTGAGGAAGTTTCATGGTTTGTTAGGAAAGGTTCATTTCATTCCTTGGATAGATCGTTCGTTCTCCTGGGACATGATGGTCTCTCAAGAGAAATTTAAAACAATGCCTATGCAAATTTTGGGGGAGAGGTGTATTATGGGATTTGTGCAAGTAGAGAATCAACGAATAGCAAAACATCTCTTAGTCAAAGTTACCTAGTAACTTTCGTAAACTTGACTGGGATAACCTTACAGACAATCGAAATTAGCACACACGGCTGTTTGCTGTATAGATGCCTATGACGCGTTAAAAACCTCATCCGGTAATTTTATTTGATTTCAGATGTGGAACAAGAGCTACACGAGTTGAGTATGTCTAGCTACTGAAGAAACCTGCAACCCAAAAATGAGTGACGTGGGCATTAGAGAAGAAGTCGCCCAGCGTTAGCCATTTGAAAAGTTCATTTTCAAAGCTTAGGCAGGTAATTTGTATGGATACAAATGAAACCCTCGATCATCATTTAGCCTGAAATTCAGCCGTCTCTTCAAGTCAAACACTCCCAAAAAGACTATACGCAGAGGATTATGCAAGTCACTCGATCGAAGAGACGACCAGCATTCAGGTTAATCCTCATTTTTATCCGTACGCTCGCCAAGCAAGTCAGTTTAACAAATAGATTCCTCGTGGCACACAAGCCTTTAGGCGAGCTAGTTTGTCAGTGATATCGATGTTCTTACCACATTTTCAGTGGCGGATCTAGGAGAGGGGCCCGGGGACCCGGGCTCCCCTTAGTTTTGGTAAAAAAAAAAAAAAGAAAAGAAATCGCAGAAGGAAGAAAAGCCGGCAGGGCAAGCAAAACACCCCCCCCCCCCACCCCCCTTAGTTCAAGGTCTGGATCTGCCACTTATTTTGACGTCACATGTACGGCAACATGGAATCTACTTGTTTTGTATAATAGACAAATAAACAGAAAAAGGATACTTACGTCATCCATTTGTCTGTCCTCCAATAGACCCTTTTCATAAATGGCTACCAATTTAAAATTCTTTCGTATGTATGCATTTAAATCAGCCCAACTAACCTCGTTTGAGAGTAAAAATTCTTTTGATTTATCAACTCAAAAACGAAGTTAGTTGTGCTTATTTCAATACTTACAAAAGAATTTTTAATTGGCAGCCATTTATGAATAGGGTCTATATATAGATTATAAGTAAGAACCAATCAAAATGAGAAAAAAAAATCAACTTATTTTATAAATGCTCCTTGCCTCAGCATGGCACCCTCAAGGAGGCATAAGCATGCATGCAAATAAAATTGTAGACTTTCTAAAAGTCCTTTCCGATAATTCTTCCATGGCCTGTTAGTTTCGCGACTTACGTCACTCACGCTCGCGATTGCCCTGTCGCTTCTCTCGAGGGAGATGAGTAAGCGAAGGATTAACAAAGGTCGACTTGTGGCAAGTCTAACAAAATTGTCGATGAGTGCAGGCAGTAACAAGCGCATGCACCCTTAATCCAACTTGCATAGCCCTTTTCACGGTTAATTTTTCTCATTTGCATTGCAATGTAATCCAACGTGGATGCGAGGCAATTTCGGGCTAAAACTATAAAATAGCCCGAAATTGCCTCACATACATGCTAGATTTTATTGTAATGCAAATGAGCAAGGTCAACCCTGAAAAGGTCTAAGAAAGTTCATCGTTTCAGGAAAATACTGTCTACTTGTATCTCATCAGTATTTACAACGTCAACAAACAAAGATGTGTTGTAGTCAAACAGGAATTCTTTAGTATTCATGTTAAAAGATGTACTCTCATATTATGGTCTATGTCAATCCAAATTAAAAAGACAACAAAAGCAATGTATATACAGCCGCATATCACCAAGCTAAGATATCGGGGAATAATTCCAGTCCTAGTAGCTAGCGGCGTAATATATGCAATAAACGGTACAAACATTATAAAGGCATTACGTATAAGGCGTTATTCCACTCAAATTCGCAAGATAATTGTTGAATATATATATCCTAATGAACCACCATATCAAAAACTGACATACATCGCTAAGCCACCTTTTTATAACTCTTCAATTTGTTTCGTTTACCGCTCTGTGTTTTGACGGGCGCTAAATTAAACGATTTAATCCTCTACATGCAGATTTCTAAATTCCTTTTCGCAGTTGACGTGGGTAAAATATTTAAATATAATGTAAAGAATAATAATTGTAGTCTAATGGAACTCACAGCTGACAGACGTGCTTGTCCAATGTCGTCAGTTGTACAGAGAACGGTGCATTTGAAACACCTGAAAAGTTTTCCAAACAAAACGTGACCTTGAACGGCCCTTCATGGGAAAAAAAAAAAGAAACAAAAATGAAAAGGAATATTTTCAGAGCCTTGGATACGCGTAAGCCGTTAGCAGCGAGTCTATTACGAAACACGCCTTCAGTCATCTTAGATCGAAGAATTTTCATCGTCAATTTCATAGGGTCCAGAATGAAACTTCATTACCAGGTCTTTCCCGCGCACTGTAGAAGATGCAAATAAGATAACTCATTCAGTTGTAACTATAGCACAATATATGCGTCTTCACAGCCTAATAAGAATTTATTCCCCGTAAGAATATCCTAGTTCTTGCGCCTGCTCTTGTGCTTGGACTTATTTTACTATTGGGAAGTGGCGTGCGATAAGCCTAAGCACAGACACAATGTTCCCTTATCGTCCGTCCTCTTGAACCAGTTGAGGTTGTCGTCATCTGATCTCTGTGGGAGGTATTGCGGCTGCGTAGTCCCATTGATCCCGGTTATTTTACGCATGTGAACGTCCTTAGCCTATATTTGGGGCGTTGTGCTTATTTTTGCGTCCCTAGTGAGTTTCTCTATGGGAAAGTCTACTTGCATTGTTCTTCTTTTTCAGTTGCCAATTCCAGTGTAACGTCATCACCAAAGAGCACAAACGGAGCCCAGTGCGTTACCTTCCCATAGTTCTCCGACTCTCTAAGACACTTCGCAGTCAAGTGGAGAGCCATGCCGACATTTTTTCCTTCCCTGAGGTGTTGGTAGAACCTTGTCATAAACGCAAGAGTGGCCTCGTCAGAAATCGCCCACAGAGACACCAGAACGGAACGAGCTCCAGCACCCAAAAAAGCTCTGGCAATGCCAACCACACCATCAGCGGTCACTTTTCCTTTGCCACTGTGGCAGCAGCTTAACACGACCAGCTTTGCTCGTAGCTGAAAACTTAGCACATCTGACATAGTCAACATGTAGTCTTGCTCTTTAGGGATCTTGGTTGTCCGTTCTGGATTCGGAGCGAGAACAATTTCACCAGTTTCCATTCGTCCGTGTGCTGCAATGTGTACCAAAGCAACAGAGCCTAACCGTCTCAAAACTTCTTTCTTTGTTGCTTGCTCTCCAGTGAGAGAGGCAGTGTTAAGAATCTTTCCAATCATTTCTACCTCCTCTCTGGCACAAGGAAGCTGACGAAACAACGGCTCCTTACTTCCCTTGTGGACGATCTCTTGCACCCACGGATCTCCCACGAGAAGCGCTCCACTCTCACTGTGGAAACCGGCTGGACAATCGGTGATCACTTTCAAGGTTGTCAATGAGGGAACAAGGCGAATTCTGAAAGATTCGCAAACGTGCTTTGAATCGCGACCCACAAAAGCAGCAAAGGGTGCTAGGCACAACGGTCCATCCGGGACAATAATTAGTTCGCCACATTGAAGCAAGTCTTCAATGGGATTAATAACATTGTCATACAAGATACACAAGGGATTGTCCTGACTTGATCCCATTGTGTCTTGGCGAGCCGACTGTGATTCATCACTCGATAGAGTGGTTTCATCCCTCAGCTCACTCAATGATCTATCCTCGCATTTGCCATCCGTTCCAATTTTCTCGAGTGCTTTCTTCACTAAGTCGTCCAACGTGGCACCATCATTTGCCGTTCCACTTTCAATTTTCTTCTGCCTTAACTGGACGCTGTGCGCCTTGTCGTCGATTCCTTTACAAAGAACCCAGAAATTGATCATATCAACATCAACAGCAAGAAAAACCATTTGGGTGGGGACACTGCTTAAAATGGAAGAAATTGTTTCCGCAGATTCACAAGATTCTGGTCCAACGGATCTCGACAAGTCATAGCGTGAACTCATTAGATCCATCAGAGATTGCGCCCGTCCTTGCTCAGCAGCAAGCAAAGCTTCCTCAATGTTGCTTGTCTTTAACAGTGTTCGCCACAGGGCTCTGTGCGCATGTTGGTACTTATCACGCAAACTTATTTTCCAATCATCTTTTGCTTGAAGAAGAGTTCTTCCGCTATTAAAAATTCGTACACTTGACCTAAAGTATTGCAATGCCACGTCGAAGGATCCTTGCAACGCATGGAAAAGACCTAACGAATGGCTTGCAGTCCCTTTTCCAACCCAGTCGTCCATGTCTTCAGCAATGCTTAGACATTGCTCGTAGCATTGGCCAGCTTCTTGAAAATCATCGAGGCCACAGTAAGTATTCCCAAGAAGGTTTAGAGCATTTCTTTGTCCAACTCTGTCACCTACTTCCCTTGCAATGTCAAGCTGTTGCTTGCTATAATGTATGGCTTGTTCAAATTTACCGCGAGAATGACAGATGCTGCCAAGACTGCCATATGCATGTCCTTCCTGGGCCCTAGATCCAACCTTTTGAATAATTTTCAGACCTTCCTCTTGGTATTCTTCTGCTCTTTCGAAATCACCACTCTGGCAATACACAGCACCAAGGTTTCCATATATTACTGCTTTTTCAGCTTCGTTTTGCACTTTCGTGGCTATCCTAAGACTTTTTTTGTAGTACTCTTTCGCTTCTTCTAAATATCCAAGACTTTGGTGAGCACTGCCAAGGTTGAGGTAGCCGGTTCCCTCTGCAGTTGAATCACCCAGTTTTTTGGCAATGCTCAAATGAAGGCCGTGGTACTCAATGGCTCGCTTGAAATCACCAATACTTCGGAAAGCACTGCCAAGACCACCGCAGGCACGTCCAACGTGAGCCCTATCTCCCACTTCTTCAGCAATTCTCAGGCCTTCCTTATGGTAATTTATAGCTTCCTTAAAATTACCCATGCTTTGATAAACAGAGGCAATACTGGAGTATGCACGTCCTTCTCCAGCTATATTTCCGACTTCCTTTGCAATGTTAAGGCGAAGCTTGTGGTAATACAGAGCTTGGTTAAAATTACCCAGGCGACCATAAGCGTTACCAAGATTGCCATATGCACATCCCTCTCCATTCTTGTCGCCAACTTCTTTTGAAATGGCAAGATCTTTCTTGTGGTACTCAATGGCGTTTTGAAAATCACCGAGTTTGTGATAAGAATTGCCAAGATTGCCATAGGCCCTCCCCTCGCCTACCCTGTCTTTCACTTCTATAGCAATACTAAGACTTTTATTGTAGTGATCTAAGGCTTTTTGGTAGTTACCGAGACTATGATAACAAATGCCAAGATTGCCATATGCAGCTCCCACCCCCTTTCTGTCCTCCAATTCTTCAACAATTTTGAGATCTTTCTCGTGGTATTCCAAGGCTTGTTTATAATCACCGATACACTGATAATCATTGCCAAGATTGCAATAGGCATTCCCTTCGCCAACCCGGTCGGCTACTTCTTCTGCAGTGGCAAGTGCTTTCGCGTGGTAGTCTATGGCTTGCCTAAAATCACCACGGCGATTACATACAATACCAAGCTTACCGTAGATACGTCCTTCTTTGATCTTTTCTCCTGCTTCTCTTGCGGCGTCAAGACCGACCTTTAGGCACTCTACGACATCCAGCTTCCTTCCTGTCATTTGGCTCCGCTTTTTATCCTTGTCGACCACTTGAACTGCTTACCTGTGGACGAGATGTATCGAGAAAATTGAGTGGCGCTGATTTGAAGGCGATAAATGCACTCATTTTTGAATTTTGTTTTTCCGGCCGAGGCTAAATATTCTTATTTTTCTGCGGATTTTAGGCTGAAAATACTCGAGTGAATTTTCTTAGATTATAGTGTATGACATTTCTGTTCTCGAATGTATTTGGTGTCTGGATGGTGTTAAAGTAATTTTGGAGCCGCAATGCAGGCATTAAAGCCTGATATGAAGCGCATAACTTCTTGCAGAAATGTTGTTATAACATAACTAAAGCAAAGCGCGCGCTCTGATTGGTTAATTTAGCGTCTACTATTTGCCCATGGGTGTACGCTGCTGACGTGTGTGCTAATGTTTGCAAAGCAAATCTTTTGACAGACTATCGAGTTACTGGTGTGCAGTCGGTTGTCAAGAATGAATTTTCGCGCGCTTGTTTTCTCTTGTCATGTAAGACTACACGAACATTTTTTTGTGATGTAGCTCAATAAAAGGACTTCTGTTGTTCCAATGTCTCAATGTTATGTTATAAAACAAATGGTAAACGCCATAGCGTGCACTATTGAGTTATGGATGCACTTGGGAGGCTATCGCCTCGTGCGACTCTTACGCTTCTTTCGTGCTTAGCAACCTCCCGCGTGCATCCATAACTCAATAGTGCACGCTATGGCGTTTACCATTTGTTAATTAGTATAAACCAACTAACGTTCTATCAGGAATGCCGTTCTCTGATTGGCCACATTCTAATTGACCCTTGAGAGAAAATTAAACCTCATCTTGGCGAAACTGCAAAATGAAAGCTGTCTTCTTGAATTACATACAAAGGCGGAAAAGTGACCTTGTCTCGTCTTTCGTGTATAGCCTTTAATTCCATGATGCAATAACATTTCCGCTTTGATTCGCTGGTTGAGCAGTAAAACAGCGAATGAAAGGCGTTCAGTAAGTTATCAAGAGTTTTGAAAGACGTCCATACTTCAGCTTTAACACAGAATCAAGATTGGGTTATTCCTGGTGGTTGTACAAGGAGCTTTTTGTGAACTAATACGAAATTCAATGTATTCAGATTTGCGGGGTCATAGTCGAGTTAAACGACCGGGCTTTATTTTGATGTACTGAAGTGACTGAAACACGACATGAAAACGAAATGTTGAAACTGTTCAGAGCGTCACAAAATGTCTCTTACTACATTTAGCTCAAGCTAAAAGGACGACTGAGTTTTTATAGATCACGGTGCGTTTCTAGTCTTTCTAGTTTACGCTTCGGTCAACTGACTATGACGAAAATTAAATATAAGTTCATTCAATGGAACGTTACCTGGTTTTGCCTTTTTATCCTTTTACTGTGCTCAGGTCTTTCCGACTGCCCTTTATCGAATGAACCAAGAAGGTTGGCTTTCGTCTTAAAAGTAGACGGAAAGTAGTCAGCCTAGTCTGTTAATGTTAGACTCTTATACATTGTGCATGCGTATATCATCATATCTCAGTGACTTAGCAATATACTTTAATTTCCGCAAAGCCTCACTAATTGTGAATACGTGCGAGGTGTCATGGGAAGGGTCGATCCTTCCCATGACACCTCGTGCGTTTTATTCCACCTTAGTATCCAATCATCTCTCGGCCAAAAACACGTAATCAGCGACCGGGTACGAGTCTGTGATGGGTCTCGAGCTACCCCCAAGCCTCATTAATCTCTCAGATCACAAGATCCCAGAAAGTTGCCTTTCTCGTCATTAAACAACTTTAATTCTTTGAGGCAGAAGTTTATAACGCTAAGATTATAACCTTCTGCTTAGGGTTAACCAACATTGTCTGCCACTTATAGTTTTAAATGGTTCTCAGAAATCCGTTTTCTATTGTTCATCGTTTCAAGATCGGCGAGAGTATCGCTTAGGAAACGGATCGACAAACAGAATAGTCTCGAGATAGTCTGCCCACAGACGTTTATTTTTTGCTACGAGTCATTATCTTTCCCCAGCCCCGCCCCTTGCGTTCTAGTGCTTCTATCCCTCGCCGGGTTAACTCAAGACTTGGTCTGCAGAAAAACTACAAACAGTACTCTCGTCTTCATGGTGGACTAGTTGACCAACACGATTAAAAAGCAGCCGAGTGCTAGTGCTCTCATTACGTCCACACGTTTCTAATTTCTTCCTCGATTCTGACATCTCATTATACCCCACCTCTCGGGTTGGTCTGCGGTCCTTGATCCGGGGATTAGAAGTTCGTACTCGCTTCAACCAATCAGCATGCAAGTCTTATCTTGGAAATTTTTTCAGAAATAAACTTTGACCGCGTAACAGCAGATGTTCCAGTTCGTCAAGCGAAGCATCGCAAAACGCGCGAAGAATGCGGAGACGAAATATATTCGAGCGGTTGCAAATTGAACGTACAGCTGGTCAGAAATTTGGACTTGGGTGTAAAATTAACCCTCTCTACAGCAGGATCTTGACTACACTAAAAGCTTCAGTTTCAAATAAATGTCTAATTTCCTAAAACAAATAATAAAACACTGTCTGATCGTCGCAAGACTCTCCTCAAATCAGCAAATGAATTAAAACTTTGTGTAATGTAAACTCTGAAATTCATGCATAGAATCGATCATCTCATAAAAATTAAAATTTCAATAAATTCTAATTCACCTGTATTTCAATAATTGAAATAGTGTCTCATTTAATGCAAATCTATGGGTTGCCATGCGACCTGTAATTAATCGCCTTGAAAAAAAAATCGTCATTAAACACCTGTCAGAAAATATTATAAACAAACTATACGATACAGTGAACAAAGAAGAATTTAAACAAAATGTAATTATTCATCTTCAGAACTCAACACAACAGGAGGTTACATGAAGTTTATTTAGCCTTATTTGAGATTTCAAATCAACCGAGAAGCTTCAGAAGGGCTGGATGTCTTGTCTATGGCGACGAGGAACCAAATGACACTGCGATTTTTTAAAGTAAACGAATTCTTTCAGCGAAAGCAAACGATTTGGTGTTCAAGGAGACTGCCGATCTTATGTTCCCTCTGAATTCAGCAATTTGCACAATATCGCAAATTTTTGTGCGCTCGCCATGAATTCCAATCGACGTATGGTGTTCTTTATCGAGTGGGATACGGACTTGATCAATTTTATCAAGGGAATCACGCTGTCGCCATCGCTACGAGGGACTATTGTTGTTCACATATTCTACCGACACGATGTTTCGTGGAAATCGCTTCCGAAGTACCAACCATGGCTATTTAAGCACCCTGCATCCGTAGAACAGACAGACTCCGCTTGGAAATTGCTGGAATCGTATGTAACTAGCTTTAAATTTGAAGCCGACTATACATTAACGCCTGTTAAAAAAAGTAGGCCGAAATGTGCAGCAAGTCTATCCACCAGAGATGGTTCGTTTGTCAACAGTGATTCCAATGCCACTCGTGCGTATTATGTCATCTCAAAATCGACGAGAGGTAACGAAGAACTCGCCAAAACCTTGTACAAAAAGCAACGTGTCAAGCTCGAATTCGTCGAATTTAAACCAGAAACAACATTGCTGGATTTTGTACAGTTCAAATGTCCATATTGCTTTATTGCTTTCACCGGGAAAACAGAACTAAACTATCATGACAGAGCGGTGCATGGGTTTGTTTGCCCAAATCAGGAATGCAAATTCAACAAAAAAGAAAATTCATTCCAACAGGAAAGTGACTTGAAACAACACATTCAAGATCAACTTCGCTGCCCTTTCTGTCCCACCAAGGTCTTCTGTTCTCCTGATGTTCTCGAAATTCACAAAAGAAACTCCCACAAGAAATGTGCATGCCCTTGCGGACGATATTTTGGAGACCGTTTGGAGTATTTAGATCACTTTTTCGCAGTGTACCCTTCACCAGCCTCCATCTCTTCATCACCGGCAGCAAGTGGAATTCACAATGGCAAGGTTGAGTCCGTAGATAATCGAAGTCCTATACCAGGGAGTTATGGTCGTAAAAAAGTAGCGGAAAAACACAGGATATGTTCTCCTGACAAGTCGGCTATATCTCCACTGAATGATAATCAAACAGTAAACAGACCGGACAGTTGTAATTTTGGAGGCTGTATGGAGAACGCCGGGCACGACTAACTGAGGAACAACGTTGATTACTTCAGAAAATAGCCCAAAGAAAATACGCGCGCTGATTGGTTTAAATCGTGTTTCTATATATTAAACAATTAGATTATTCGCTCTCGATTTTTATCGGGCTGCACCCTTGTCAACCATCACAACTGAATAGAAATCGAGAGCGAATAATCTAATTGTTTTAGTGTAAATCTACTAGCTAGTCGTTCAAAACTTTAACTAAATCCTCTTCACAGATACTTTGAAAACGCCAAGAAGGGGCCGTCATTTTATTGACAAGGGTACACTGCTACGCTACTCACTATCTATCACAAAATAGATAGTGAGTAGCTTAGCCAATCAGAGAACGGCATTCGTGATAGAAAGCCGGTAGATTTATACAAAAACTCGATAGAAACACGGTACATGTTTTCTATTTCTTAAATACTGTAAATGCTGCACGCGCTATTATTGGCTCTCAAGTGTGCTTGTAGCTGTTAGAGATCGGCCGGTTTATTGATCGATTGACGGAAAAATCAGTGTCTCTATAATCAGGCGCAAGACTTAAGATTACTGTATGCGTTTGTTGATAAAAGGGCTATTTTCTGTACCCTTTATAACGGTTACTTTTTATTGTACTATTCGTACGTTCTCATTTATGACCGAGCCGTGAGATCAAGTGCGTTAGTGTATCATCTTCGTGACTCGCACCCAGGACCTCAGTCTCTTTTGTCAAGTGGTGGGGGAACAACACTCGCGTCATAACTCCATCACAACATACAAACGAATCGAAACGAGTAGCATTGGTGACGAGAATGTCAGTGCCTTCTTTCTACTTGACATTCAGGAACTTGACTATCAGCAGGTCTCCTTGGTCAGCGGTTGAGCCGCCAGTCTAGGTGCTGACCGAGCAGGGGCGAACTCTGGGCTCAAGTTTGGCGGGGACTCGAATCGCTGACCAAAGGTTGTCGTGAAGTGCTCGTTTTCCGAAGATAAAGTTGGTCTCTAGTCACTAGCCAACGGCAAACATGCGACTGCGGGGGCGTCGGAAGACCATAACTTAAACAAACATTTCCGAAAGTCATAACAAGTCATTGAAACTCTTCTATTCGGAACTTTGATTTTATGAGAATATCTTAGGGCCACTTGATTTAAATAAATGTCTATCAAGTTTTTTTTCCTGTGTCCCGCGTTCAATTAAGCCAGGGTGCTTTATTGTTGTCACACTGCCGGCTGTCTCATCCGCAAACAAGCCGCGATTTGTATGTTGACATGAACCGTGCCTTCATCTAAGTGCTCTAGATCTCTTTTCGACTGGTCATTGGCACCTTGTCTTTCGTGTCAATATGATTATCTGTGGTTTTACAATCAGAAATATCGACGGAAGATTAAAAACAAACAAAAGCCTCACTAATATTTTCACTCAATTAACAGCCTTTTAACACCGTAATATCGTTTTATTGAAATCGAGAATTGGCTTTTGTTATCCCAATTATAAATGCTATGATTGCAATTTTCTGTCCTCTTGTATACACGAAGGTTTGCCCTCCTTTGTTTCTCGACGTGGGTGACTGTTTTCTGTTTGGACTTGATTGTTTTGAGAAGTCAACTCAAGAATCTTGTCAACTTTCCGCACTGCGTTGAAGCCGCTTATGATGGTGTTTTGTTTGTTCATATGCCCACCTGCCGTCAAAGTTGTCTCGGCCGAATGGAAATACAATATTCTTAGTCTTCCTTCTCGTAAGTTCAATTACTGCGACTTAAGAACTAATTTAAGGACTGTGTTGGGCAAACTGTTCACAGTTGCTTAAGCACAATCGAGTGACGATGAACGCGAAAAGATGTTACGACGAATTTTATTTGGTTTGGGAGAGCAGTTGTCGAAACTTCATCGAAGACGTCAAGTTTGCTTCCGCGGTTGCGAAGGCATCGCGAATAAAACTTCACGTCTTCTTAAGGAAAGATACTCCTGTCAAAGCTTTACCACCGAGAGATTCTGACTGGATCGAGAATCATTTCTCACTGACCACCTCCCCGTATGCATCTGATACGGGGCTTATTGCACATCTTCTGGGGAAATATGGAGATTTTGCTGAACTAGACGACGAAAAAATCTCGCGGACTCGGGTCTATCTGGTAGCTGAACGAGAAAGGCAACATGACGAGCTTATCTCTATCTTGAAGTCGTTTTGTCCCGATCTGGATATCCAAGAGATCAACGGTATAGAAACGGACATTCTCGAAGTTGTGGAAGATTCGTGCAGGTTTTGCCGCCTTATTTTTGCGAACCATCAAGAAACAGTAGAGCATAACACTGCAGAACATGACTATTTCTGTGAAAACCCTTCATGTCATCGTTACCATCAAAGATTTGAATCGGAAGAAGCCCTTTCAAAGCACAAAGCTACTCAAACCACATGTCTGTATTGCGATGAACTGTTCTGTTCAGAAGAAATCAAAAAAGCGCATATGAAGAGCGAACACAATATTGACGAAAAATCTAAAATGGAGGCAAGAGCAACCCTAACGAAGGACATAAAGCTCGTTCAATCGGCGTTGCGAATCTCTTGTCAGTTTTGCCCGCAGAAGGAATTTCTCTCCCAGGACCAGAAAGAAATACACATGAAAAACTCACACAAGAAATGTAACTGTTCTTGTGGGAAGTACTTTAGAACAAGGGAGGAATATTTGATTCACTTTTACAGTGTATATCCGCTTCCCTGTTACGAAAACCGCAAGTGTCCTCATCGATTCCAGTCTGTGTTTTACCAAGCCGCGCATCACAGAGAATTTCACAATTCACTGACACCGTTTTATTGTATTCCTTGTCAGAAGAGAAAGACAGAGGAAAAGATAACACAGACGACTAAAACGTGCTTCAAAGATGATCGCAGCTTGCGCATACACGGATGTTCTCTGGGCCACAACGAAAACGAAATGTTCTTGTTTGACTTTGATGATAAGCCCGCGCTGAACGTGAAAGCGGAAACATCTCTGCAAGGAAACTCACCGACGAGAACTTGCTCGAATTTAAACTATTGCTGATGTATAGTTTTATATTATTTTATTTTCCAGGTTAACCAGAAATTAAACATGCGGGGGCAAAAGCTCATTAATATTTCTTATAATGAAGTTACCAACGATATAATATGGTGATAAGTCAGGATATGATAAGAAAGGCAACTTTCTGAGTAGAGATCGATGAAGCTTTTGGGAGCTCTCGAGGTGGAGATAATGAGCCAGTCTAAAGTAAAGAAACTTACGAACTTTTAAAATTCGCATTGATCAGCTGTTGACAGGTGTATTTCCGATTTGTTTATACCCTGAAGTCATAATTTGTGCGTGAATAATCAAGCATACAAGATTAACCTGAATTTTAGTCGTCTCCCGGATTGATTCGCATACCCTTGTTCCACATCAAAAATCAAATAAAACTCCAGGTGGGGACTTAACCACGACATCAAAAGTTAACTGGGGGTAGTCAGAAGTATGCTACGTTCGATTGTCTGTAAGTTCGGCCCCACAGTTCATCTTCAAAGCAGCTTAGCAACTTCGACTGCAAGCCCAGTCCACTCCGGTTTCTTTTTGTTTGTTTTTTTTGTTTTTATGATTTTCTCGTGATTTGTTCACTTTCTTGATCAAACTCGTTTCCCCTGGGGGTCTTAAAGAAGAGAGACCCCAAGAACGAGGTTGTTTCTGTAGATTCGACTCCCTTATCATGAAAAGAAATAATTGAACCACTGAGAACTTTATATTGTATTGTTCAGGCTTAACTTTTTCACCGATTGACTCTTCTCGCCTCCTTTTATCATACTTAGGTATACCGTACGCAAGTCTGTTCACAGCCGTCTCTTTATTTCTTATGGCGCCCAGCCCCTTCCGTTTGCGCTCGTTCAAACCCGCGCGATATTCAGTTTTCTGACCTCCTCGATAATCTTAAAGAGAATATAAGGAAAACAGACGGACTTAAAATGCAAGACAATCCTCTCATATCTTTAGCTACGGCTTAATTCCCAGTCGTTTCGGGAGTGTTTTGGGGTTCCGTTTGCATCTTCCTCACAAACTTTTTAGCACGATTGCGGACCTTCTTGCCTGGACGATGCGCAAGAAGACTGGGCATGTGAACGGACAAAAAATGGCGGCAGAGACTGACGAAGATCGTCCCTCTCAAAACTCCGCTACCTATTCTCTTCGCTCCTTCAGGCAAGCCGGCTTGGATAGGCGAAGACCTTCGTAAGTTCATTACTATATTTCCTACGTTGTGCAACTTATCCTTTATTGGTGGTTTGAAAGTAGATCGAAATGAAATCGTCCAGTGTTGTGATGGCGAGTCGCCTTGTTTGACTTGGTTGCGAGGCCGCTTCATGTCTTTATCTTACATTGTTTAGTTAAGTGATGATTGATATTGAGTTCACTTAGCGTTTACTTAGCGTTTGCTTGGCGGTCAACTTAGCGTTTACATTACTTACTACCTTGGGAAGTTTTTCAAGTTGTAATTCATAGATCTGGATTGATTAACTAACTAGTCCAACCGACCAAGCGATCACGAAGCAACAAATTAATTAGAATTTTTAGCTTAAATTAACGGATCCAACATTGTTCTGTGTGATAGTTATGAAGGATGCCCTATTATTTATGGAATATTTGCTTTTAGAAAGCGGCAGACTACAATAAGAAGCTTTAAAGTTAAAACAAACTGGACAGATGGCTCTTCCCAAGCCAGTACTGTTATCTCAAGTCAAGTAAGCTTAAATGTAATTATTATATGCTGTATTCTTTGTTCTTGTAGTTAACACTAACTTAATAAAACTTATTTATCTCTGTCGTTATTTAACATTAAATAACACCTGCAGATGTTACTGGTATTCGTTGTCGGTGTTTGAGAAAGTCAGCCACTCAGAGGTGTCTAACATAATATGGTGATCAGTAAGTCACTAGAGTCCCTAAATACTCCCCTGACTGGCAATGTCTGCAACCCAGCCATGAGCTTATTAGACTGTGCACTTTGCACATTCTGATTTGATTCAACTTTGTGTGTGTAAAAATTTAGAATTGCAGAACAATTTCTAAAATCTTTTTCAAGGTATAAACTGGTTTTTCAAAAATAATATCACCATTTTTCAGGAAGGCTTATTATCAGAAGATTGGCAAATAGCTAGTTGGCACAAATGAATAATATCCACTGATTATTATTTTGTTTCAAAGCAGTCACCATCTGACCTGCCAAGGACACAAGAACTCTCTCCAATTCCATCAACATCAGATGAGCATCGTGAGGATATCTTGACAGAATCGCAATCTCCTATATTTGCATATGCAGCTGCTGTGTCAAAATCAAACAAGACCCTCCACCCAGGAGAGCCACAAGATGATTCTCGTCATGTTTTAAATCAAGATGGTCTTCTGACTGATCATGATCAATTGTCATCAGCTGTGCCCTCCAGGACACCCGATGAAAGCCGAAATTCAATTATTGTGCTTGAGAGTCCACTGGCCAAACTTCAAACAGGTAAATACATGTTCCATGATATGGATAGAAGTTTTATTATTATAAGCGATTTAGCTGTAACATTAAAGTGCCTGCTTGCCATCTTTCCTGGCCTGCTATTAGTTATAGACGTGTTAATAATTAACACAGCTATAACTAATTATTAGCAATTATTCCATGAGTGTACATTGGATACGATGGTAGATAGTCTGTAAGCCAACAAGGCATGTAGCACCAAATGGATAATAGATCTGACAAACCTGAGTGGAAAAATTTATCTTATTTAAAAAAAAGCAAAACAAAACAAAACAAAATAAAGTAAAAATAAAAAATGCCCCCTAAACTACACTCACGTTTACTGTAATTTATTTGTAGAGCATGGTATAATGGCTCATATACCATGATGGCTAAGCCGATGAAAACTCTTGTCAATGACCAATTTTTCTAATGACCCATTTTTAAATAATTATTGTATTCTTCCAGGGTAATAATTTCTGAAAGTTTGTATTTATTGGTAGTTTAAAAATAACACTGCAAGTTTTTCTTTAGCCTATTCTGGGTGTTTGGTTAGTAGTTGGAAGCTGGCATGAAGAACGAGTGGTAAAAAGAGGGGGACATGGGGCTTTGCAGTGTTGGGGTGTTGATTGTTTTTTTAGTGTGGTGATGCGGTGAATAGAGTCTCACCTTGTGGTGTTGCAGTGATCTGAAACCCTACGGTGTGCAATGTTTGTCTTTTTTTACCCTACAGTGTTTGGTGAAATGAAATTTTGGGGCTGTGGTTTCTTGTTTGATCTTTCTCAGACCTGAATTTAGCATGTAAACTTTGTCAATCCATGCTAATTTATTAGACATGTACCTAGTGGAAAATTTTTGAGGCGTAACGTCTAAATCATGGAGCTTAAAACATATATAAAATATTGCAAAGACGGTGTTTCGTTGACTTTTCTTGTGGTGATGCAGTGTTTGTTTAATTTTTTGCAGTGTTGCAGTGTTCAGAGCCTTCTATGCCCCCCTCTAAAAAGGCAAGGGGTTTTAGGGTGGGAAAGAGTATTCTTCTCAGGTCCCCCTTGTTTTTGCACTTGCCTTTTTCACCTTTGCTCACTCCCATAAACTTAGAGTCTGGAACAGTCTAGTGTTTCCTTTGTTTTCAAGAGAACTGGTGGCTCAGCCAGCAAAAATAATTGTTTTATTACAGTGTATTTTACTAGTGGTTCACAGCATGAAATTACTACATTGTTTTTTTTTTTTTTGGACTGCTTTTCATAGATAGTGTAGAGAGCAGAGAACAAACTCCTAGTCCATCATCACAAAAGGTACTTAGAAAACTATTTATTTATCTATGACAGGCCTACATATATATTTACGCTGACACAAACACCACAAAATTCAACCTTGAGACTCAAAGTTCAATTTGAAGTTCATTAAGTATCTAGACCAAAAACAAAGTAGAAAGTTGGAGAAATATGAAGAGTTAAATATATTCATGGGGGATTTCAAAACACAGTATTTCTTCAAGGCCTAAGTGTCCACTTGTAGAACTTTAACAAGATGCAAATTAGATGGTGTAAAAGATGGAGGGAACAAAATCTTTTTGTAGTACACCTGTGCATTTTAGGTTTGTGTTGTTTTTAAACAAGGTAATTTTCCTATTTTTCTGATTTGCCAGTTGTTGCCAGAGAAGACCCCTCTTTCAGGTCCTGGTACGTTGAAGACAAGAGCAGGTCGAAAACGAAGAAGGGATGATGCGGAACAAGCTGGGGACAAAGAAATGGAATCTTTAGAAAATGAGTATAGGAGTAAGTGAAAAAGATTTGGCAATGGTTGTTTGAAGAATGTGATTGTAATTGATTGTCCAGGTTTGGTTACTGTTCAGGGCTGAGGTACAAGCGAATTGTTAAGTAAAGGCAGGCCACAAAATATGCTGGGGAGGTGGGGGTGGTGGTAACCAGCTATGGATTATCGTCCTGTCTAGGGATGTGGCTATTCCTAGGAACTTTATGGTGCAGAGATGGTAGTGCTTTCAATAAGATTCAAAGTAGATGGCTACCCTGTACAGCCCTACCCCTCTGAGAGCAATAAGAGGCCCTCTAGAAGGCCTCTAGAGGGCCGAAGTTTAGCAACTGCTTTAGAATATGTATATAGCTGGTGATTCAGAAAAGAAGTGCCACCAGAGCTGTAGTGGGTGCTGGGTCTTACTAAAAGCACTAGAAACCTGGATATGCTCACAAGCAGCATACATGTAGGCTGTTGTTTGTTTCAAGCACTGAATTTAAGATCAAAATCAGATGGCAGGATTCATTTGCTTTGCACGTGATCTGAGAAATTCTATCATCACATTACTTTCAGCGTCAAATGGGGCACTCTAGCTAAAAGATGAAGTGAAAGTATCAGCTTTTTATACAAGAATGAGAGTTCCACATGATGTTATTGCCTGGGGATTCATGTTAAATTAATTACTTTTCTTGATGTTTCTCCCTGTCAGAAAATAATTTTGTGAGGCTGTTTAATGCTGATCAGGGAAGAAAGAACAGCATGTCTGAGATCACAGACCTTGATGTTATTCTCACAGTCATAGAAGAAGAAGCCCTGGAAATCAGGTGACTACAGGGCAACTACTTCTCAACAAAATGAGAATGAAACTTAACGCTGAAAAACAAAATAAAACAAAACAAAACAACCTTAGGCGTACATGTCCTTATGTACATTGGTCGGATGCCTTAACACTGAAGGCAGGAGCTAAGCCATGTAACAAGGTACTTGTAACTGGTATAATAGCAGACTGAGCTGGTCATTGGTTCAACTCCTGTCGAGAGAACCCAGAGTTTTTTTCTGTGTAGCGTGTGCTATTGACCAGCTATTTGAGAGATTTTGGTTTCGTTTTTTTATTGCCTCTCAGTAATTGACTTTTTGTTTTCTTAAAATCATGTAGGAATGACATGGAGTCAGCTGCTGGCAAGCAAGCTGTGAAGGAGTTTTTCATTCAAATAAGAAAATCTTTCAGTGAAACTGTGAGTTTATTTAATTTAGTAGTAAGATCATTAATTTCCACCTGGACAAGTAACTCAGCCACTGAAGTCTCAGCAAAAACAAACAACTCCTAATATTATTAATTATAATCTTACTATTAGACTAAGTTTTATCCCAAGGGTGTCCATGCTGAAACAATATTTATTTAATCTTAGTTTTTAGCACCAAAATAGCTTTTTTTGAAAATGTATTAACTGTCACAATCAGTGCCAATTACAAAGCCGTAGCTAATAGCAGGTAAACTGAGGCCCTTGCCTCAGTCAATTTTTTGCTACAATAAGTTTTTGTTTTTCTTTTTTGAAGGGGGAAGTAATTAAGTCAGTGCTAGCAATATTAAAATAAACAAACGGACAAATATCATTGCCTCAGTCATAATGTTTTTCTGGCTATGGTCCTGCTTTGACTTGCAGATTGATGTTTACAGAGAAAACCAAATGCTGAGGGCCAATCTCAGGAAGGTAAGCTAAAAGCTGCTATTACGGTAACCACAACCAGAGACTGAATGATACTATAATCGGGTGATAAAAGAAGAAATCAGAAACTATGGACTGTGTTGATTGTTAGACAGCATGGTTTTGGAATCATCTTTATAATAATAATTATAATAATAATATAAAACATACTGGTAGTACCAAGCTTTCCTTAACAAGGAATGTAATGAAAGGGACATATTTTACTAGGATTGTGTGATATTTATGAGCTTATAGCAGTGGTTGAACTTTGTCTTATTAATAAAGTTTATCTTGCAGGCAAAATCAAAAGTAAACAAACTTCGTAAAGATCTCCTTAGTGTGCAGCAAAAGAGATCAAGGTATGTTTTTGTGAAAATCTTGAAACTGTAAAAACCATGTTAATATTTTTATAAACCAGGTCTCTTCACAAAATCCCTTTCCAGACTACAACTTATGAAAATACAAGGTGAAGGCAAGTCCAAATTGGTGTAATATAAGCCTGCATTACTCTGTTTGTGCACCACCTTGATTTCAATATTAGGTTCAAAATGCATCTTTCCAGACTTATACCTTGTTATATTATTTCTATAGGATCTCAGCAAAGCTTGAGAGTGAGAAAAGTAACCTTCAGCAAAACAATGAGAGACAAAAGGTAAAGTTTAAAAGTAAATTCCTTAAGTTTGTGGGTCATGAAGCACCTCTCCCAACATGGTCTCACATGAATGGCTTGATACCTTTTGACAGAACAATAGAAAAAGCAGCAGAAACAATGTCCCTAACCCAAAAACAATGACAGCTGCTACACCATGGTGACAAATAAAATTACAAGCTTACAAGAGCTGCCACACTACCGAAGTTTGTCCTTAGTGCATACTATAGAAGATATTACATGGCAGTTAGAGGATACAGAGTTTATTTTTGATTAGTAAAAACTTGTTTATGAATAAGGGCATGAATTATTGTTTTGAACATTATGAGGGAATAAAATTCACATCTTCAAGCCAGCTGATGATTCAGAATTGAGAACTCGTCAAAGTTCTGGTGAGCATCAGGTCTAATATTAAAAGCACTGTAAAAACTGAATGACTATACATAGAATAGCCTGCAAACAGGCTGACCTTTGAGAAGAACACTTTCTTGTCTTGCGGCCTTGCCGCTTGATTCAGCGCTCACAGCTAAGCCGCTTGCATTTGTGCTCCCCAAACGTGAGACTGCTTGCAGGCTATGCACAGTGCTTATGAGTTATTAGAGGCAGTGTGGTTTCTCATAATATCTGCCTACAGCTATTTAGTAATATCTTTGATTCCCTGCAGTTGCTGGAAGATTTTAGCCTATTTTTAGCCAAGCTTGAGGTATTACAGAAAGAATGCAGAAAAGATTTGTCTTCAAAGAAGGCATCAAAGGTGGTAAGTATCATATAACAATTACCATAATTCTACTGAAAGCACAGTGCACCATATTGAACCTCCAAGTAACAGTACATGATAACCCCTCCCTTGCCCAAAAAATATGTGTAGTGAATGGAAAAAAGGAATATTAATTTTGTCACTTAACATTTTTTGTGTACAGAGTTCACATTGCTTTTTTTGTTGTTGTTTTTGGAATATACAATGTCTGCTTGCAGTGAAGGAGCCTCTTGGTCTGGTTCCTAGGATGGTAACCATTAGGCAGCCAGCCCAAAAATGTGTCCAAGAGCACTGCTATTAAACACTGCCACTTAACCCCCCTCCCCTTTCCTCTCCACAACAGAAATATTTCTTGATAAAGCTCCAACTGCTCTACTAAATAAGATCGCAGGAAATTTTTTGCAAATTTGTGTTTGGAACTGTCATTTTTAAAATAACCGTTTTTTCTTTCTATTTCAGAACTATGGGTCAGTTAGCAACCTACCAAGCTTACTTATTGAAGGACAGAGTTTATTAACAGCTACCAATCAGCTTAAATCTGTCAATGATGCACTGCAACAGCGGCAGTAACAAAGATCTAAAGAGATATTTTTATTTAAGAAAAAGATTGAGTTGTTTTGTATGTTTCTGTAAATAAATCAAGATTTGGAGAGTTTTTTCCCTCTTAGATGAAATATGTTGCTTGTATCACCTGTTGCATGATATGCATTGGTTCAAAGTGCTTTTTTTCTGCTTGCACCCTTATTCCGTAGCCTACATGCAGGCTACTTGTACAGCTTCACACATGTAGGCTATCTTGTCTGGAGCTGCGGGATGCATGGGCTATTCTGTTTGTGTCCATCCCCCCCTCCCCCTATTGCACCCCCCTTCCCCACTAAAAGGTTTTTCTGGAGTGCAAGACTCTTTACTTCTCGTGGAGGACGCCCATATGAAAAGGATGTGGTTAGAGGTTAAAAACGCAGTTTTGGTTCCTCTCAGGGTGTTCAGCCTCAAAGCGTCCACAGCAGGAGCTTTCGCAGCACCTTCTAGTATATTGAACTGAAAACAAATGTCAGGAGATTATATGTTGTTTTAGAATTGGTACCTCTTAAGGGTGAAAACCATTTCAAGCAAGTCTTGGTACCTCTTCTAGAGGGGTTCTTTTCAAATTTCCAATGAGCACCCCTGACCTCTTTATAGGGAAGTCCCTCCCCTGGGTTCACTCTCGCAGTACCTCTCTACATTCAGGTGTATGAATTATTGGTACTATACTGGCAAATTCCATGCTGGGGGTAACCTTATGATGGACTAGCAAGTGAATAGTCAGAAAGCAGCTGTCAGTTCTTGATAATTTATAATGGACCCTGCCCCACAATCAAGGTATCTGTCTTCTTGTCACAGTCAGTTCTAGTCTGTGGCCAGTCAGGTCTTTTTTTATTTCTTTTGTTGCAATCAATTGCTCGATTTTCTTTTATTCCTGTAAATTAACTTACTTTTCAGCTGATGTCTTTGTTCAAAACAGACGCCACGCGGACCCGGAGCGACGCGGTTCCAAATATGGTAGGGCAAATTTGATGGCTTCTTGATTGTGATTGGTCAGTTACCCAATTGACGGACAACTTCAACCCCGCACGCTCACTCGCTCACTATTCCCCTCCGCGAGTTTCGTGTACCTCGGAAACAACATGTCGGGCCGTGGTGGAAAAGCAGCCAAGAGAGCAAAGGCAGTGTCCCGGTCAGCCAAAGCTGGCCTTCAGTTTCCAGTGAGCCGAGTTCACCGTTATCTGCGCCAAGCCACGCATCATTTTCGCATCGCATCTGGCGCTCCGGTTTATCAAGCAGCCGTGATGGAATACTTGACCGCCGAGATCTTAGAACTCGCAGGGAACGCCGCGCGAGACAATAAGAAAACTAGGATCATTCCCCGCCATATTTTACTTGCAGTAGCTAACGACGAAGAACTTCATCAAGTGAGTGCTATATATACATGTTACGGTTTACTTGGATTGCAGTGAATTCATTGTGATCGCAAGCGAGGGAACTTTCGCGATCGGCCGTTCGCGGGGTAGTTTAAGAAGTGGCTGCATGTTCATGACAGATGGTTATTTCCAAGGACGGCAAAGTGATTTGAAATTTGTTGCTGCCTTGAGAGTTTTATTTCCTTGCTTGCTCGACCCTTTGAGAGGATTTGTTAGGGTCAGGTATTGTAAGCTTTAAGCAGTGTGACGAGAATACAACTTAACCTTAACTAGTGTGACTAAAATTGCGATCGCAAATTAACCCACGCTTACATCGACCCATGAAAAGCATAAGCCATAGTTCGACAGCTGGGTCCATCGAGATCGTTCCCGAACGGTGATTTTTCCAATTTAATCACATTGATCTTGAGTGACACCTCAACTTCCAGTATAAATCCTTTATATAGCCTTTTCACTATATACAAACTTCACTTTCGACTTGATTTAATATACGCTTACAATCTCTCAAATCCCCATGCGCTATGTGTAGTGTTGTTATAAAGCGAGCGACTGGTGCTGTATTCATGGTGCACGATTGGTTAAATTCGAGAACATAAGATCGTTATCAATATTTTCACCCCCTTTTAATACTCTTCTCTTGATCGCCACCAACTAGTCGATAGTTATACTTCTGTTCATATTTTTTGGCCTGCCTTGTGTGACCTCAAACATGTTATAAATTCATGTCGATATTGGACCATTGTCTGTGGTGTTTCCGGTTGACGGATTAGTCATATTGTGAGTTGGTATGTGGAAGGTTTATCTTCGTAGATACCCTAGGCCTATGTAACAATCTTTGTCATTACACACCTTTGTTGTTGTATTTTGGAGTACTTTACCGTATTAATCAATATTGCCGATCTATTTCGTGTAGGGTTTTTTTTTCATAATTGAATTCTGAAGCTGTCAAGAAATCAAAGGACAAAATGTATATGAGTAAATGTTACCTTATGAGAAGGTTGTAAAGAAGTATTCTTGTGATGTGTGATTAGCTGATTTTATTTTTACGCAAGTCCTTTGAATGGTTAGAGTCGTCTATGGAGAGTGGCTTGGGTGTGCAACATGCAACATTGAACCTTGACGTAGCCTTTCACGATTTTGCTTTCTTCATACTCTCTCTCTAGTGAAAGAACAGGTCATTGAAAAGAGTATCTTACTTGTTTATTTTCGTGATTCAGGAAAACAAAATTTTTATATCTTTGATCTGTGAACCTCTATTTTTTTCCATTTGTGAACTGTGTCAGAGACCCCCTGTATGACCCTCTTGTGGCTTTGACTGTGAGCAACTGCAAAGCACAAGTGAGCAGTAAGGAAGCAGTGTATTTTCCCCACAGGATGATTCCCTGAGGCTGAAAGTCTGTTTGCTTAGAGTGGTAGTATCTGTTTACTTCCTGTTCCTTCAGGTCAGCACACACAGAGGGCACTTGTCCTTGCGACTTGCATTGTCTTACAAACAGTTCACACAAAGGGTGGGAGGGACTAGTCGTGGGAACTAGTTCCTTCAAATTGAAGCAGTTTCAATTCAGGAGACAAGTTGCAGGAACCTAATTTTGGTCCTGACAAAAATGGGTGGTTCACGTGAGGGGACTTGTCCCCACAACAGCTACTATTCTCAAGTACTGGTCCCCTTGCATGTTCAACCTTTAACTAACGTGTGCATAGCTTACACATAATGCGTTTATCCCTCATTCTTTAATCCATTAACCACAGGTCTCCAAGAGTGCTAATGTATTCACTATAATCTTAAGTGAATGTCTGGGCAAGTGGACTTTCAGTCTGGACAAAATGACTGCAAGTTAGCAGAATTGAACTTGCTGAGATGAGGGAAAGTGGTTATTGAAAACAACCCCATCTTTCTGTCTTCATTCTCCTTCAGTTTCATTCTCTTGTTATTCACTCCAGCAGGCCTATCTCTGCTCACTCATACTGCCACAATGAATTGTGCCGTTCCAGAAAATATCCATGCCTCCCCTGTGGAAGACCCCACCATCCTCCTGGAAATGCCAATTAAACTTCATGCATCTCTTTAAATGTTTTGGCCTTACATAAACCCGTCCCCACTTTTCTACCCCCAGAAACTCCAATCCCTATTGTAGGGAGGGGGGGATATGGATTTTTCCTGGAACTGTGCATTATCAACTAAAGCTGAAATTCATTTTGGGACTTTGCACGACAAATGCATGACGTGTGTATATAACAACTGATATAATTCCATTTTTCCCACAAGTTACTGAAAGGAGTAACAATCGCCTCTGGTGGTGTTCTTCCTAACATCCATCCTGAACTATTGAAGAAGAGAAAAGGTGGAAAACTTGTATCACCAGAAGAATTAAAACCAAAGAAACCCAAGACTTCTTCAGCACCAAAAGCTGTAACTTCTGGTAAGAAGATTGCAACCCCAACAAAGAAGGCCCCTCCTGCTAAGAAAGCACCAATCTCGGCTGGTAAAGGCAAAAAGAAAGGGGTAAGTTGTAGGATTGACGTGCAGTGTGCGTAACAAGGAATTTTTTTTTTTTTTTTGCTGGGAGGTATAGTACTTACCTACAGTGATTGTCTGGTATCATGATGTGAACCTCTCAGAGATGGAGCTTTACTCTTAAAGTTAAAGGGCATACCGTAATAGCTCAGATCTTTCAGCTAGACATGAGATTTTGTTCTTTAGGTGTGAGTAGGTGTGAGATTAGAACTTTTGACTTGAGGGCATGAGACTTAAACCCAGGACGTGAGAGTTGGGAATTATAAGTTATTGATGTCTTGACACCATGGCGCATTGATGATGTATACTGTCCTGAGGTTGAGAGACAGTATCTCACTCAATAGTTGTTATGTAGTTAGCTCTGTGAGCAGGAGAGATAAACCTGAGCTGGCATGGTGGGGTATCTTGTCCGTTCTAGATTACCTGTTGTTTCTTTGTGTTATAATTCTTATAATTTATTATTTTCAGCCTGCTGCAAGAAAAGCAGCTGAAAAGTCTGGTCCTGGAGCTGGTTTCACTGTTCTCTCAGAGAAAACTCTATTTTTGGGTCAAAAGGTGAGTACTTGGCAAAAATGTTATTTTATAAATTCAAGTCGTAAATGAGTTCAGAGCAAAGCGAATGCAGCTGTATAAGCCATATTATTGTATTAAACCATATTACACTGAGATATTGCTTCCTCACTGCGAGAAGACTGAGATAAATGTAAAACCCTTGGTGCTTTCATAACTTAAGGGTTATAGCGGAGCTGCGGCAGTCCAAAGGGCCGCCAAGCAGAGCTCCATACTCATATAGGAAAGAAAAGGAAACCCATGAGTTGATTTTCTCATGGTTATCATGGCTAGCAGTACTGCTCGTGGGCGCGTACGCACGACGGCGACGGCGACGACGACGACTGAGTCGCGCAACATGGCGGCCATACTCCAAATAATAGGTTGACAGAGATATGCAGCCTTGGTTTACCGTGTACTTCTTTGATATTGGACATCCAAGTTATGATCAATTGACACCTGTCAAAACAAGGTATCCGCTGACCAGTATCACATGACCATATCGCGGGCTCAAATTTACAGCTCATCGAGGTCGAGTGTTTTTTTAAAGTTGACTGCTGACCAAATGCTGGTTTTCGATTGAATCGCGGGCTCATCCCAGGTTAACTTGTTGAAAACAGGGCATTATTGTCCGGAAGCTGGTTAATGCTAACCCAGAATTAAAAGTTAACCGAATTATAACTTCTTCTGCTACACAAATGTTTTTTGCTGCTTTGTTTTGTGTATATAGTGATTATTAAAACTCACAACAGAAGGCCAAACAATATACAGAAAACCTCAACGCAAAGTTACAAAACTACAAAACTCAAATCAAAATTCTACCTTTCCTGGGTTAGCTTAATTTGGCTCTGAACAACCCGGCCCAGGAGCTATGCTTTTAGGCTGGCCTAAATCTACATGTATATATTAAACCTCATCACCTGTGATGGCTGAGTATGCTTAATTGTCCCTTGATGTTAGGGATGAACTTGCCTATTGTCAATACAATTCCCATACAAAGTAACAAGATTATTACGGCTGTGAAGATCAGACTCAAAAGTGAACTAAACGTGACTTCAAAACTTTCTGAAAGCCCTGGCAACAAAACATCAATTTTACCAGGAATACAGAAGCTAAATGTCTGGAAAGTCAAACTTGAACAAAATATTTGAAGCTTTGCACACCAGCTCAATGTTGTATTTTATTGCTTTTAGTTGACAGTTATTCAAGGAGACATTTCAACTGTAGAGGCAGATGCTCTTGTCCACCCGACCAATGCATCATTTTATCTTGGCGGTGAAGTTGGTATGTACTTTGCATCTTGTTCATCATTGTTAATTTTTCCTTCGTGATGTGCAAATCCCATACCTTCAGTTTGTGGAAAATCAGCCTTAAGATAACAGTCAGGTAGCTGTAGCAATAACTCTGAGATCATCTCAAGGCCCATCATAATAATGGAACCACTTTAAATTTGCTACATGTAATCACCTCATTTATCGATTGGATAACATACTATGAGTTAGAAATTAATTTACAATCATGTAGCAGGGGTTTCATTATAGGCTGGGCACCCGGCAAATTCACTGGCTCTAAGGATGATTTTGCTCACCTGATTCTACCAACCAGAGGAAAGTTTTTCTTAGAATGAAGTTCAATTCAAAAAGTCTCACCTGCCTGTGAAAACCAGTTGCACTCCTGCTGAGAACATTAATGGAATTCAACTGTAACATTTGCTTTTACATACATACACATGTATGTAGAACATCCTTGACAAAAACAATGTAATATAATGTTTCTATTTTTCACGCTTTCTTGTTACCAAGGGTCAGTGCTGGAAAAAGCCGGTGGAGATGAGTTCAAAGAAGAAGTCAAGAAACTGTCAGAGTCTCATGGACAATTAGAACTAGCGACAGGTCAGTTTTTCTTTGGACAATATCACACATAGCATTGTGGAGGCGCAGTGACCTCATGGTTAGTGCACTAGCTTCTGGATCAAGCGGTCCAGGTTCAAGCTCCGGCCAGGGACATTGTGTTCTTGGGCAAGATGTTTTACTTTCACCGTGCCTCTCTCCACGCAGGTGCCTAAATGGGTACCAGCAAATTTAATGCTGGGGATAACCCTGTGATGGACTAGCATCCATCCAGGGGGGAGTAGAAATACTCCTAGCTTTTTCATACTACAGAACTGAGAGATAAGTGCCAGCCTGATGGGCCACTTAGCTCATATCAAACTTAACCTCACCAGTATCAGACATAGCATTCTCTAGTCTGGCCATGAGTTTTGAGTATTGTTTGGGGACATTGTGTTATGTTCTCAGACAACATGTTTTACTCTCACAGTGCCTCTCTCGCACCTGGAGTATAAATAGATACTTGTTACACAAACTGGCAAAATGCCGGAGAACAGTTCAAAGTTCTGCAGTTGACAAGAATTCTCTTGAAGAGGGCCAGTAATTTCTTGCCCTTGTATCCCATGAAAACTGGAAAAGCATCATTGTTGAATGCCGCTATGGCCTCAAGCTGAGTGCAGGCTTTACTTGAATTCTGGTTTGAGTAGTTGGAGAAACGGCGTATTAGCATGAGTTCCCAGCAGGAATCGTGCTCTGGCACCATGCTTGGGCATCAAGTGTGAACGTAGCCTAAGAAAACTAGAAAGACTAAACATATTGTTTGCTTCTCTCATAGCGGCAATCTGTGATGGGCACAACTTGCCGGCACAGTACGTGATTCATGTCCACAGCCCAACCTGGGGTAGTGATTCCTCTGTAGACAATTTGGAGAAAGCAGTCAAGAATGTCCTGACTTTAGCTGATGAGAAAAACATCAAAACAATTGCTCTCCCGTCTATAGGAAGTGGCGCGTGAGTATAAACATATACTGTATTTTTAACAATAGTAGGGTTGTGTGGAATCCAATTTGGTTGGTTATCATAGAAGTGATTCACAAATAGGATGACAAAGCAGGAATTTAGTTTATTTAGGCATCGTCCGCTCTATGTCGGAGAAATTTGAAAATGCAGCTTTAGTTCTATGCTTAGGCCTACTGACCACACTAATCCATCACAAAAACGGAGCTTTCAAAAATGCTCTTCAAACCAAATGACTTTGACAATGCCAGCTTTTCTTTTTTGTGGGGGCAGTAAACATATCGAAAATGGTGCTCTTCAAAAACAATGGCACCACGTTAATCACGGGATTCCCTGACTCAAACACAAATCTAAAATGAGCAGTGATTGTTGTATTTTTAAATTCGTCCAGCATAGTGTGGTCATTTGATGCATTTTCAGAGTGAAACCTCGATTTTCAAATTTTTCTGGCACAGTGTGGACGGGGCGGGGCCTAAATTGCCAAGAACTCTGATTAAATAAACTAACACCATACTCTGTTCTCTTTCTGCTCTGAAAGCAGTAACAACTTCCCTAAGGATACAGCTGCTCAGACCATCCTGAAGGCCATTTCCAACTACTTTGTCTCCGTCATGGCATCATCTTTGAAACAGATCTACTTTGTGTTGCATGACATGGAATCCATTGGCATTTACACCATGGAACTAGCACGTCTCGACTCTTAGGACTAGCTGTTGTTTGCTGTAGTGTCAATTTTCTGTTGTTACCGAGAGGTCTGTTTGTAAGGAACTGCTATATAAGTTGAAACTGTCAGATCTACGTCCTGGCCAAATGTACTTGGAAGTGAACTTTCATCCATCGTTAATCATCTGTACTTTGTTAATGTCACACCAACTTAAGGCTAAGTTTCACAAAAATTCCTGCATGCTCACATACCCAGTGAATTGCCTTGATGTATTTCCCAATTATCCGTGCTAGCATACATGAAGTGTGTAGAAACCAGTTGAAGATAATGACAAGGCTGTGGTCTAAGAAAAATTGCAAGGAGCTAAAGGTTCCTAACCATGAAATCCTGGGAGCCCAGTGCTTAAGCTGTTATGAAGTAGTAAGTTTTTCTAGTTGCCCAAAGGCAAAAGCCAGACGCCTCTGGCGCCCGGGTGCTTCTAAAGCACAGCCCTGTTGAGAGATTTGATACCAGAATCTCCCAGGGAGAAATAGATTAAGATATGTGGCTTGCATCAAGAATAAAAGGATACTAGAGTCTCCATTTAGTGGTGAAGTGGAGTTGACTCATAGGCACATTTGGCCAGGAATTTTCACATTTTCTTAACGTGAAGAACTTAATCCTTGAACATTTTTTGATACTGTCTAATCAGTTTCCAATTCAAATAGAAGACCCTGCAGCATGAGGCATGGCCTGTCCATCCACACCCCTCCCCCCTTGAGTCAGTGTTGCAATGATAGCAAAACATTGCTAAAAAAAACTACAGGGATTTGTGGAGGGTAAGGTGTACACTTAAACGTCACCAGCCCTCCGCCTTCCTTGAACCAGTGTTGGTAAGGAAGAAGACATTGACAGTAACATTGATTTGCGGAGGGAGGTGTGTGACATTTTTGGCAACTGCTGTTGGCCTTTTACTACAGATCTATGTGGAGAAAAAAAAGTTTTAAGTTATGAAATAATGTCACATTAAAATAATTTCCTTAGGAAAGCGACTAAATTCTAGGCAAGGTGACTATAAGCTATCTTCCTTTAGTAGAAAGGAATGAAGCATATTTGAAACCTAATTTTTTATGAATCCATGTGGTAGTGATGTTTTCATACCGAAAGTTGTCTAAATTTTCGCTGTAAAGTTCCTTGGAATTTTGACCTTTATCTTACATTGGCGTGTAAAGCTAAAGTTGAAGATATTTTTACTCATATGCATTTTATTTTCTTCACCAAAAACCCACATTTCTCTTAGCCATTTTTGTCAGGATCTCCACTGTTTAAACAACACAAGAGAGAGACAATAAAAATCTCTGTTTATGTTGACTTTTGAGTGTACAGTTACTCTTTAACAATTAGTCCACTCGTGCTTGTTGGATATGAGTTGGCTACAACCATCTCGTATCCAGCAAGCACGATTGAAATGACTGTTTTATTAAAAACGCCCCAAATGAATAGAAAACTAATTGAGTAAAATAAAAATAAGAACGCCCTAGAACAGTATGAGTCTGCTTACTACATTTGTAGAGCATGGCATAATGGCTCACATATCGTGATGGCTAAGCCAATGATAAGCGTTGAATTGCATTATCCAATAATCCAGTTTTTAACAATTTTATTTACTGGTAACTAGTAAAAACAAGAACCTTTTATTTTCTCCATACTCGTTGGCCAGAGCTCTCGTTACTTTAGTCACGTGGTGTGTGAAACAAGAACGAGAAGCCCTGGGAACAAGCACGGTGTCACCGGTTATACTTTGGTTTCTTGTTTAGGGCTAGTGTTCACTAGAGCATTCACGCATTAGCAACATACAGTGAGCCAGTTATGTGCAGTTGTTAGGAGATTTTTCTAATAAAAGGCGCTTACTATCAGCATCTCACTTTGTCTGCACATGTCGCTTATACTTCTACGCCAAAGAGAAAACCACTTGGTCCGAGCCCGGCACCAGCAGTGATGGGCCACATATGAGCCGAGTGGCTTGGACTTTACTCTCGTTCTCAGAGCTGCCTGTCCCTCTCAGTCGGCGGGGCTTAAGTACGAGCAAAAAGTGGCTTTGGAGAGACATGACTGGCTGGTTCCTTGGACCTAGATTTTTCCTTCCCGAAAGTAACCACTAGTTGATTTCTAACTAAAACTGTTCGATTACAGAACTTCGGATGCTGTCGGTAGAAGTTCGAAAATATTGGACTTCCGGTTGAGTTGCCTGACTGACAAACACGTTAGCGGCCCTTTTACTTCCGCTCACTTTCATTATTTTAAAACCAACCAAAATCGAGCCTGTAACGCTAATTCTCGAGTGTCGCTCGTTTCGTCAAGCTTGTGCAGCGAGGAACTAAATTGCCAGTTAATTTGCGCGTTTATTTGCCAAACTCTGCTATAACATACACCCCCGTGATTTTTCAAGCCAAACGCGAACTCACTTAATTTAACAAATAGTAAAGATTGCAAATAATAAAGAATTGTTTCATTAATACAGCTACTCGAAGAAATTACATCACATTACTTTAATTAGTTTGCGTAACGAAGATCAGTGAAAGTAGAAAACTTGATTCTTAAATAACTATATTTATAGCATTTATATATTGGAAAGGTTGAGCGAACGGTTTTCAGAAATTGATTTTTTAAAAGTTCACGAAGTGTCCGCCGAATTTTCATTTGGCTATGTGCCTTTTTCAAATTTGAGTTCTTTTAAACCGACTTGATTCTCATGCAAAGGAGAACTCAGGTTCACAGTGTCCTTCAAGCTTACCATGATACAGTAACTCATTTTCACTTTCAAAACACTGAACCCTCAACAACTTATAACACACAATGCAAAAATAAGGTTTCTGGCAGCCATGTTCGGTCACGTGATGATGCGCCTGTTCCTGAAGTGTGCGAAAGGTGCGCGCGCAGCCGGCTACTGCCAAACATGGCAAGGCGTCGTAACCATAAAGAAAGTGCGCGCTGAACTCGTTGGTATCGTGTTTACTCCAACATGAATGCGTTTTGCCTACATATGTTGTCTTGTGGACCATTTTCATGTCCTCTTTTCTGCTCCTGTGTGGGCAGTACGTCATGACACAATTCGCTGTGCATAGATCACACTTATCGGCGTCTTGGATGCCTCCTTGAAATTTCGAATCTCCGCTAGAAAATCCAACCCTACGCTTGTGCTTCTGTGTCAGGCATCCTTCGAAATACCCGCAGAATTTCTCGTCGTGTTTCTTAAGCTCTTTCTTATTGCAAAAAATCATGCGGCATTTGTCGCATTTAAATCGAAATTCATTCATAAGAGTGCATTCCTTTGTATCCGCCATCTTGTAGGGAGCTTTCTCCTCGTTCAAGATCTCTATCAACGAAGCAAAAACGCTTTGAGGCTCAGATGAGACGAGGATGATGTCTCTTCTTTCTTGCAGCCAAACGCGCGGGTCCTTAGCGATAAGCTTGGTTGATAAAACTTTCCAATCCGCAGCAAACAATGGCATTACAATCGAGTTCTTTGGCACATGGAGGAACCTAAACTGAGGTAACAGCTTTGCCGGCAGTTCCTTGCTTCGATAAAACACGTAGAAGTGAAGATAGCCCCGTGTTTGAGGAGATATCGCTATGTCTTTGAAGTAATACTGACCATTAGATTCCCAATCCAGGAGAAATGACTTAACATACATTTTTAGTTCTGTACTAATCTTGTACAGTTGTCCGGACAAATTAATCAGCTCAATGTTTTATTTAAAGCGCCAAGTGTCAAAGACCTGAGCGGATTTGTTTTTAAATCTAATTAAGATGCATTGCGCTGTGTTTGACCTTTTTAAACTCACAATGGAGACTTCAATTGGAAGTCATAACTCTCTCGTCAAGGAGACTATGAAAACAATGCAGAAAAATACCGTGCAGTTTTAATTTGTTTGGAATGTGTTTGGCCAAAGGCCTATAATGTAATCTTAGAATTGTAGTCTCTTGGTTTGGATGGTTTCTGCGATATATTTCAATCAATCTTGAAAAATATGATCGCATGATTTCTTTAAGAATAATTTATTGACATTATCTCGGCCGATCGCAATTCCAGGACCTTCTCTTAAATTGAGCAGGGCCGCCATGTTGAATTTTGAATGTTGAGTATTTTGGACTCAGCTACTTGCGTACTTAGGGGACCAATAATAGGAGAATTTATTTGCCGCACAGTCGCTCCTAAAGGTAAATAATGATGATCAATTTGAAACTTCGTATCACAAACACGTCACGAATTTAAAACAGTTTGTCGGAAATCGTCTAAAATCGCAACCGATGACTAAGACCAATCCAGTATAAAATAAAAAAATGTTGAAGTAATTTTAATATAGCTGTATTGATTATATGAGAGGAACTGCACTGAGAATTTAGCTCGACAATGAAATAAAGTTGCTGAGGCACAAATCCTCAAGACACAAAAAAATTGCGCAAAAATCAACTAATTAGATTGTCGAAAACATCCGTTAATTAAACGTAACCTAGAAACCAATAAACCAATTACTCGGACCTGTTGTGCGCAAGTTTTCAGAACGTTTTTCGAGCATTCCCGAACGTTTTCCGAGCATTTTCGAACATTTTCCGGGTATTCCCGAAGATAAACGTAGGTATCGCATGGTTAGTTATTTTGCCATGGAAACCGTCAGCGCACACTTCCCATTGTTAGCTGCACGCTCGTCATCGTGTCATGGCATAACTCGAAAAATATACAGCAAAACTTTACACCTTCTAATAAGATACATAAACTAGAAAAGAAATCCTCTTGCCTTGAGTCGCTACAAGCAAGCGACCAAAATTTTTTATGTTCTAGATTAGTAGATAAAGTTGGTGAGCAGGTTGGTGTTGAAGTAAATATAGCCAAAGCTAGCAATTTGTCCCTTTACGGTTCGAGATGTAGCTTATAAAGATCGACTGTGGTAAATTCTAAAAATTTCAGATGAGCAGTCACTCCATTCATTTATTTGCAGCAGCAAAACAACTCTACAGACTATAGGGAAAGAAACAGCTAAATAGGAAAGTAAAGTAGTGTTAGTTAAGAAAGTTTAACTTTGGTGAATTGAGTTTCAAACTGAACGAAACTCAGATGATCGTTGAGGTTTCTATTAAATAATCAATCTACATGCTATTATGGAGTTTTAATAACCGTTTACGAGTGAAATCGCCTCAAGACAGCAAATGCTTAGAACCAAACAGGTGAACTCTCTCCGGAAGCCATTTACATTTATTTACACACCTTGACAAATACAAAAATAACCCTCAAGTAACCCAAGAGAAACTCTTGTGCGTAGGAGAGACAAAGACGAAACGTTTTCAGCAGGTTTTATAACTCAATACGTAGGAGTGAGTTAGTTGAGTTTTCGAAATACACGAACTTTTATTAAAAACGTGAGTTGAACACATTGCTTAATCGGTTCGTTACCGAAATTTGGAGTTTTTGTTAACAACACTGTGCTAATCAACATGGGAACAATCCCAGCTGACTCGAAGAAACTAACTCCGCAAATTAAACAAGCTATCACGAACAGAGTTCAAACAATTAGCAAACAATCACCTTAGAGTCCTGCTTAAGTAAACTCATTACTCTTCCACCGTTAAAATTTTACTTTGAACACAAGGTTTTGAATTTCTTGAAGCAAATAAATTGTTGGCTCTTTTCTCATGTAATGATACAACTTAGCACAACTTGCTCAGAGTGTTTTGCGTACGTGTGTTCCAACGCGAGCTCTGACAGACCCTTTCGCTCTTCAAGTTCAATTAATTAAAACTTCAGAGCTTTAACAATTGTTAAATATCGCCGCCAATGTCTAGAAAAACGTTTTAAATGGGATCCAAATGAGCCTATTTACAAGCAATAGGAATTGCGATAGATTAAAAGAAAAAAAATCGTTTTGTCGACATGTTAGCAACACGACCATTCATTTTGTGTTTGCCAAATGTATACTGTTCTTTTTTTCTTTTTCTTTTTTTTAAGGCCAGTTTTGGTCCAAAATGCTCTAAGAATCGCCAGTTTCTATTTACAATGTCCAAACTAAACAATTACACTCTACAAAAAAATAACCTCCCAGAACAAATTTTAGTCTTACAACCTCTTAGCTTGAGGATTAAACGCGGTTGTCCGTTTTGAAAGTTTGTAGGCTTGGGTTTAGTCGCCATTCAAAGCAATATGAAGTGGAATTTGCGCAAAGGCAAAATCTTCATTTCCATGTTTTTCTTCTTCCACATGGTTCAATAATTCCTCGGCTGTTTTGAGACATACGAGATATTTCTTTTTGTAACAAGCCATGCAGTAATATGGGTAAGTTGCCCCATGTGCGGACTTGTGGTGAAAAGCTTGAAATTCAATGTTTGGAAAACGCTCAGAACAGCTCGGTTCCTCGAGGCACGGGAGCGGCAAATTGCTGTAAAAATGTTCCAAATACTCATCTTTAGTTTCGTAATATTCCTCACAGCTGCAGTCACATCTCTTATGCGTTTTCGCCATGTGTTCTCCCAGCTTCTTGGGCGAGCAGAATATTTTATCCGGGCAGAATTCGCAGCCCTGTTGGCGTGCCAAATGTTCTTCCAACTCTTTTTTCGCGAAGAAGCCATTGGCTCGCTTGCTTTTCTCGCATTTCAAATTCGAACACAAAAAATTATGCTTGCTGTGATCGTGAGAATCGGCCTCTTTCTTAGTTTTGAAAATAATTTTACAGTGGCTGCAGGAAAATTGAAACAGGTCCAGCAAAGTGCGTTCTCCAACATTGATGATTTTTACAGGGATTTTATTAAATTTCAAAATGGCTTCCAGTTCTTCGTATTTCGCTTCGTCCCCGGACACGATATGAGCTTTGTATTTCGTGTGGACATGACGTTTGGGCCAAAGTTTGCAGTGATTGTTTACACAGTTGCATGAAGTATGCGTGTAAAAATGCAGTACGTATGTCAAAAGCGCGGTCCACGAAGCCTCCGCGGAAGCTGTAAGTGTTGGGTGTTTCACAATCCATTCGCAATCGGCTGGAAGGTCGTTGATCGCCGTTTTCTTGTTGTAAAACAAGTGAACTTTAATGTCTCGTTGCGTCGAAGTAAATTTTATCCCTTTAACGAAATCTTTGCTTGTAGTTTCCCAGTCTGCAAAGAAGATTGAAGTGGAGCGGATTGTACACATGGCAAAATGTAAATCAAGATTTGCTTTTCTCTTCGGTAGTTTTTATGCGCGTTCTGTTTAATAACAAACCTACCTTGACAACACTTTTCTTATATCAGAATTTTGTTGACGGTGGTTTTCCTTTCGGAAACAATGAATAATTGAGAGTTCCGTGTCTAAAACAGAAGATAACCTGTACCTGATAGGGTTTTTATTGTTAACCATTGAAAGACATCCCTTTGTATCGCTCTGTTATCTCCTTTCATTGAAGACAAACAAAGCGTTCGTTGATTGGTTGTGAAAGAAACATTTACGCGTGAAACATGTGGATTTTGTTGCGAATTCGAAAGTTTTAAATGGGTTCTTGCTTTCCCATGGGTTCTTGTGTGGAAGAGAAAATGCTAAAATATGGCAGCAGTTTTGTGCAACACCTTTGTTAATGAGGCAGCCAGCGCTCAATCAAGTCAAACAGACAGAGAGAATTTGACAAAAATGAAACTTTAACTCTCTTTAACATATGTCCTAATTAGCTGATGTAAATTAAGTCGTTTTAAAAAGTCTCCGATGTCCGTTATTGATACAAATACAAGAGCGCTATACAACATTATCAGAAGAGAAAAGAGAGCAGATTTCACGTTAAAATTTCCACATGATTCTTTCACGAAAATGGGTGAAAGAGAAGGTTTCTTGTTTGTAATTAGTAAGGTGGTTACCTTGATGGCAGCAAGTGTTTGTACACCTGCAATAACAAACAAACAACATCAAAATTACCATTTTGATATTCTTATTTGTGGCGTGTTACCGTGCGAATTGTACCCTGCCATGTGAACTTTCATTTAGCAGGTCACTCTTTGACTATTGCGCGAGAGTTATCTTCAAAATTTTAGAGCAACAAGAAAAGTTGTGACTGAAGAAACAAAGAAAGTAAACTTGTGACGTTACAACGGGTCGAGCCCATAACCCAGCGGACTACAGAAACATGGGTCGGATTCTACATATAGAAGCGTGATCAGATTATTATCTTCGAGCCAGAACGATAATCGACTGTTACCAAGGGCAATATTAAAAATTGTCCGCGGTCGGATATAAGAGACTAAGACCATAGTGATACTAACAGTTCAAAAACGCCCGAATAATGCGCCTTATTGTTCTGTAGTAATAGAATGATGTTTGGTATAGTTATATTGTTGAAAACTTGAAAGAAAGATAAATTTTTAATCGCGCACTCATCAACAGTTGTGCCGTCAAACATACAAAAGTAGAATCAAGACATGCAACAGTTTTTCAGATTTCTTCAATTTGAAGCTCGTAGGAAGGACTCTCGTGTGCTGGAGGGAGAATTTAGAATATACAAATTCATTTTTTAATCTGAAGTCCTCGAAATTTTCTTGTGAAATATATATAGACAAAAGAAAGACAAAAAAGACAAAAAAAGAATTGTTGTATCTATAAGACTTATAAATAAAAAAAAAACGCATCTCGAATAAGTAGAAAAAGAAAAGAAAGAACAAATTCCATCATGAATTTTGGAATGTCGGAACAATCTTCGCCCAAACTTTAGTTGTAGCGTTGAAAGAGAACTTAAAGATGTCACATGTTTCATATACAAACTTGTTAGTATAGTAACAAATTAAAGTCACTTTAACAAATTGAGAAACATGCTCGCGCGACACAAAACATGATGAAACTTGATCCAGAAAATAAACTGCAAGTGCCTTTGAATAAAATTTTACGACAGTTTTGTAAGGCCAAGCTACAATCAGTATCAAAAGTGGTGAAAATACCCCGTCCGTTCTCTCCGCGTCCACTTTTGGATTAAGCAATTTGAGTGGGCTCTCTTATTCTAGTGGGTTTTTATTTCTAAACTATCTTAAAAAGTTTGTAGAGTACTAAGATGCGAAACCTGAGATTACCACGAGAGTGTACTAGAAATGCGCCTAAGATTGTAATTGGACAACCGCGCCAGCTTTTGTTACGCCGACACTGTTCCAAAAATACTTAAAAATTTGACTAACTTTTTCTCAGACTTTTATCGCTCATAGCTTTTAGTCTCAATTACATGAACGTTAGGTGCAACTGAAGATGTGATTCCTATGTGATTTTTGTCAACACTATTGTTAATAATTCTATTTCGTAATTTTTGAACTTAACGTTATAACAGGGAGAGCATATTTTTTTTTGACGGCGACTGCTGAACATTAGCTCAAAAGAAAGGTTGCATTCGTTATTCGTTTCAACTGCGTCCATTTGTCTTTTTAAATACTTGCCAAGCCGTTCATGTTACTTGAATTAACTTCGGTTGTTTTTCTGATTAATCTTCCGTCATCAACTAACAATAGGCATGAGATCAGAATCATGTAATAAATATTAAAACAGGACGCCTCGTCAGTCTTAGCTGAGGTTTTACCAAAGCATTGTTATGTACGATTCCTGACTGGCTAACGCCCAGTATTTTTGGCGTTTTATGCAAGAGCTCTACGAAGCAATACAGTTCTTAATTGACGCGAAAACTATTTGTCAAATTCCTGGATAACTCGTCGGCCTTAGAAGGTTCGATGTAACAAAGAAATATTTTCCGCGATCACCTTTATAAAAACCTTCTTCTGGTAATGCGCTTTTATTATTAGTGTATCTATATTCAAACCTGGCTGCATAAGAAATTACTTCTCTCTTCCTCATTTTTTTTTTTTTTTTTTTTTGATACATAGATAGCGCCTGGAATTGAAAAGGTAACAACTGACCCTCATAAACATGTATGAGGTTAAGTACAAGCATCAAACCAAAAGATGAATTTATTTAATCTATCAGAAATGTGACAAAGTGTTTTTGCAATGGCAATATTTTGTCAGTGTCAATGAATTTTAAAATGCGGTTGCATTAGAGCAATCTTTTAAAAGCTGCCTGGCTTTTAACAAAAACCTGTATTGTGGTGTTAATTGGTGCTTTAAACACGCTTCTGTTATATGCAAAACGGGATGTTCTTTAAAATGTTTAAAACAATAAGGAAAACGAAAACAAGACACTTTCCAGTGGCATTTATAGTTTGTTTCTCCACTGTCTGTCGAGGACGAAATAACAAGTTTGCCCGTGCCTATCGCTTCGAAAGTCGTCTGCCGAAAGTCCGCTTAGTTGGAGTCAATAGTTTTTCATGTCAACTAAAATGGTGTCTGTTTATTTTGCTAATACCGTGTTAATCAGCAACACTAGATCCTTGGTTGTGGCTTTTAAACATGAATTCAAAGTTTTCTCCCTAGTCTGGCGAAAATTTATCGAAAAAAAAATTAAATTTAGCAGTTCAGTCTTTGCGTTGAGGAATAGTCTTACAAAAAGTGTATTTTGCCCCGCTTTAAGACAACTTAAGGTGTGAAAATAATTTAAATTGGGGTTTCGTTGCAATTTAAAGAGTACTTCATCCCTTTTTACACATTTTTGCGCGCATTGGCAAAAAATAAATTCTCTACGAGAATATTGAAGAACTTTGATTTTGTTTTTCGAAACTTAGTAATTGGCGTTGGAACCCAGTTTCATGTCAAAATAATTTAAAAATATACATAATTATTTTACATTGTGCATTTCATTTCACGGATTTAGATACAGGATAACAAAAACAAGAAAGAACTTTTCCGAAGCATGGCGGGTTTGAATTCCAGTTGTTTTCTGATGAATTCAAGTTGTTGTCTGATCAACGAACAAGTTGATCGCTCTTTATTTTTGCTTACTTTGAACTCTGAACTTTTGAGTCACTTTTGAGTGCAAAGAAACAGCAAACGAACAGAAATTTGGTGAGGTCAAATAAAACTACCGGCCAAGAGATACAAAGGCCTCTAATGAGCGAAACTTTGGACGGTGAGAAACGAAAAGATGGCTTAGTGATAATATTTTACCTCGGTAATAAAACGAAACATGAATAGCCATGTCTTTTCATTTGAAAGATTCGAAAATCTCGACTTTATCGAAATCATTTATTCAATTCATAACCCGTTGCGGAACTGGTCAACTGGGTTGACAATGTTATCACTAAAACGCTTTTTATCGGAAATCGTAATTAATTTTTCTTCTGCCTGGAAAAAAATTCGGTCATAAAAATCGTTCACATCCTCGCGACAATTTTTTTTTCAGGCTTTAAAAGATTTTCCTTCAGAGACGAGATTTCGTAAGGCCGCCTGGACGAACTTATCAAAATATTACAAAATCTCTCCGTGGAAACGTATCTAAAGTCTTATGAGATATGATTTCCTTCCTCATAAGTTATGAATCATTAAAAAGGATACTCAAAACTAAGGCTGTGTCCCGAAACAATAACAAAATACCCTTTTAAGACTTCTTCGCTATCTCTTAGATATTTCCAGTTAACAGGGCGCGCGCCTTATCAGAAAAACTGAACAATTGCTACGAGATATTAACACTGTGAAAGCTTTGCATATAGATATCTCCCCGCTTTTCATATTATTTACAGCCGCTTGAAAAGTGCTCGCGCGCGGCTTAGTCCAGACAAATTCGACGCAAATTATGCTTTTGGCAGGTATTTTTTGGGTGGCCGCTATATTGCGGTCATGGTTATTTTTAGGCCGCAAAAACTACCGGCGAAATAATCGCAGCAAAAGGCCTCTCGCTACACTGCCATTGTATCAGTGTTTGAATTAATAAACTGGCTTGCAAATAACGTGTGATTAAATGGCTATTACGAACCATTACTGGCTTTGTGTTCGCAAAATCTTGCATCTGTCGCGTTCTCAGCTAATAATTGATTTCGCATTTGTCCATTCGGAGTTTGTTAACGATTTCATGCGAGTGATTCGGTTTTTTCGTCCTTTTCTCTTACCGCCGGCGCCCTCGTTTAGCCGACCGCTCAAAACAACTTACCAATTACTAAAACGCAAAATTATATCCACTCTTCGCGAAAGCGGGATCCTGCGTCTTCACAAACACCATCAGCGCCGAGATGAGCTTATTAAAGGCCAATACGTAGCTTGTATCATTATTTATCTAAACCAACATCTCGGTAAATATTAAATTTGTCATTTTTGGAGTTTTGGACGCGTGTCACGTGACCCGAGTCCACCCCGCGATTGTTCGGTGTTTAGACAGGGCGCAGGTGTATCGCGGGCACAGATGGCGGTCGCGGCAAAATTCTCATCATTGTGAAAGACTCAACTGCGCATAACTGATGGCCAGACCCTTTTTAAAATCTCGTCATTTCGCAGCCATCCGAGAAGCGCGCACCATCAACGAAACACTCTGAAGATCCGGCTGAAAACAATTTCGATTCTCAAATCGCAGATCTTGGAGTCGGACAGCCAACCGGTAAGTCCCCTGTTTCCTTGGATGTTATGCATCTCGTAACAAAACGACCTAATTTGCTAATCTAGTGACACCCCCGAGGTACGCAGAACTTCGTGAAGTTTGATTTCTTGGAGGTGAACATTTGAAGACAATCTGGCGGCAGGCAAGCGGGCATGTTACATCTAAAGGCGGAAAAATTGTATGGATCAATTTTACGTGAGCAAAGCTTCTTTTTCAATTTTTTTTTAAGCCGAGAGATATTTTCCGAACTCGTGAATCCCGCTGCGATCGAAACTGTCGTAAACTGATTTATACCGAAAAATTAAAATAAAAATAGTATAGCGCGAAATTTTTGATAATTCGATGACGGTTTAATTTGTCCGGTTTATTTTTTTCGTTTGTTTTCAAGTTCAGTTCCCGCTGGGACATGAGTTTGATTCCTCTCTTGAAATCATCTGACATTTAGAGAAAAGTTTTTCTCATTAACAAATAATTGCAACCAGGGCTCTCTAGTAGCTCTCAAGAGGTCTCCGTTGTTTAGGACGGGCCCTACTGTTTAAAGGGCCGAGTCGATGAGTGTTAGTCGCACCAGCTTTGTTGTCGGTCAATTTTGCACTTTAAAAAAATCGCTTTTCAGCTTTGATTTCAGTGAAGTGAAATGTTTTCTTTTTATCTTCTTCTGCTCATCTTACATCAAGTACCGGATGAATCAAAGTCTAATGCTTTCGAGAAGTAGACTTTGGAACGCCGACAGAAAAAATGGGTTGAAAAAAAAAATACAAATTTATTTTCTGTTCTTTTCAGTTTTCAAAACCAGTAAAAAAAAGGCAATCGAGGTTTTAAACTGTTCCCTCGTGTTATTGCACTTTTCCCAGAGAGTTTGGCTGGTTAATTCATTTAATTTTTTTTAGTGAAGACCAGCCCCGGCTGAGAGTGTCTGTCTTGCAAGTAATCTGTTCTGAGTCTACCGACTAAAATGCATATCCAGTCATTACTTTGTAGCCCTTTTGTTTTTAATCAAGAACGGAGAAAAAAAGGCAAATTAAAGCTGCCTTCTGCCTAAGATAAAACAGCGGTGATCTCTCCAGAGTACCGGAACTGTGTGAGGACGAGATTATGAGCGAAATTAAGTCTAGAAGTAAACAAATGAGCTGGTTTAAATCGCCTGGAAATGCTGAAGTTCTTGTTAGTAAAATGTTGGCGCGCAGCTGAACCCAGTCGAAGTTTCACTTAAAAAGCTACACAATTCCAACATTGAAGTTTATTCGGCGGGCCAGGCGAACTCATTAATGTTCTTTTTCATTTTCATATGATGGGATATTAATGAGGTGTTTTTCTTTTCTTTTCCTTTTTACGGGCCATTTTATGTTCAAATCATTACTTAATGGAGGTCGTTTTAGGGGTACGGTCGCCCTCAGTAAGTCTATTTTACATCGAAAGAGTGACGCGGGAGTTTTTCTTTTCTAGGGGTGAAATTTTTCCCGAAAATATAACAAGCCGGAGTAATTGAGCGGATTCAACTTCAAAATGCGGTGTCTTTGAATTATGTTCGAGTTTCTTCCGGATAAAAGTTACTAATAAAAAGTACCGTAAATTTGTGTTAACAGATTTGATATAATAACACTTTGTCAATATAACAGGTTTGGAGATTTTAACTCGAACTACAATTCTGCGTGCAACACTCTAATCGGCTCGGGAGAAGGAACAAACTAGCTTCTATGAAACTGGAAAACAGCCTGCCGGATGAAGTTCTTCAAACAGCAATTCTTGATAACTTCATAATTGCGTTTCTTTAATCTGCTCAAAAGCTGAGGCATTTTAGCTTAGTATAGCTTACCTCCAGAAGAAACAATCGTTTTAACACCTTTAAAACTTTGGAATATTTATTGTCCATTTCCACTGACTTCCAATATATTTCATTTTCATTTGTCGTTGAAAGGAACTGCGAAGGTGTAAAGAGAAAAAATAAGGAGAGTAGAGAACGTAATGAGCCTTGAGCCAGCAAGAATCGACGAAGAAGAGGCAAGAACACTCGGAATTCGTAAGTATTCGTTACTTCAGTAAATAAAGCTCGAAATGTTAAGTAAAGTGTATTTAAAGTTTTGAGTAAGTATGCGTTATTCCTTAATATAACGAAAGATGAAAAAAGATAATTTGGTCTTATTGAGTCACTTCAGTTTTCCGATGCGAGATTTGCCTTTCAACACTCAGAAAATTGGTTGAGTGAAACAAATTTCGATCAAAACTACAGATTTTACTCAAGATCTACAGTGGTAAGAGATTTATCCTCGAGGGAAATGCAATAATATTCATTGAATTTCTGATGCGTACATTTTCTAACTCGCAATTTTTTTCACTCTTTTTTGCGCCAAAGCTGTGTAGACTTAAATTTTGTTTTTATTCATAAGGGTGATTTCAACTCGCTTTTGTAACAGCTCTGCTGTTTTTCCCTAGAATCTCAAAGATTGCTCTTCATTTTAGAGTATGGTTAAGTTTTTGTCTTCTAATTTTTAATAGTTTGGTCTTTTTACTTTTGGCAGATACAGTTCGTACAGAGGACGGCGAGATTTTAGCAAAATTCAACCACGCACTGGCTTCGATTGTAACAACGGAAGGGTGAGAACAGGTTTCTGTCAAACTTACAAAAAAGCATGAAAATTTATAAAAACGTTTCGACAAATGCATAGACGAAGATGTCCATTATTATAACAGGTATAAATCTGCCACTGCTTGTACTTTGAAAACGGGTCACCGGTAAAATACCGCTAAGAAAAACAGACCTTAGCCACCAAATCGCCAGAACCTTATGCCTGTTATTAGCGAAACCGGCGTTCGATCTTTCACCAAAAAACTGAGTCACAGTGTCTTCATTCAAGCAATCATTTTTTGTTATATTTTCTGCCTAAATCTTGCCATCATAATGATAAAATATATTTATACATCGTTGCTGTTGCATTCTTTTTATTCAGTCGTTTCGAAACAATTTTTTATATTCCTGTAGTTAATTTGACGTGATTTGTTTCTTCTCGCCCTGAGCTACAGAAACACACCTGGATTGCATTACTTAGCATTTTTTTTGGAGAGCTGAATCGTGATTTCACACAGAGAGAAATGTTAAATTCATAATCGATAAAATACCTTCCGTTTGATATCTCTTTTATCAGACTGGTTTCAATGTTATTGCTTAACTCGCCTGCTTCACCCGAGGAAATCAAAAATACGTGCTAGTATTTCCCTGTGGGTGGTGATATGAATAATTATTTTAAAAATCGTGACTCCGTGAAGGGCTCTGTAAACATGATAAAACACTAGGGTGTAATATAATTCATGGTAACTGGCTTGATTCAGAAATATCTCAATCAAATGAATTTACATTCTGTGCAAGGCACGGCTTTAAGATACCTTTAAAACGCTCTCGAACCATCTTCGTGCAATTAATAAACTTTGCTCTCCTTTTATATTATACGCCAGAAGCATGTATGCTTCTGTATGCTTCTGTATACGCCCATGATCATGATTAATGCATGGAATTTAATTTTATTTCCAACTCAGTTTTAACAGTATGAAATAGGAAAACTGACATAATTTTCGTGTGCATTTCTACTGAATGATTTAAGAGAAGCTAAAAGAGAGAGAGAGAGAGAGAGAGAGAGAGAGAGAGAGAGAGAGAGAGAGAGAGAGAGAGAGAGAGAGAGAGAGAGAGAGAGAGAGAGAGAGAGGAAATAGATTGAGAACAGTGTAGTAAATTTTGAAGGTCTTGCCGCCGGTTTACAGATGTAATTACAATTGTTAATTAAACACACTCATCAGATATTTTTCTTCATTTAGATTTGCCACCCACATGGGAGGGGTGAACGGCAATTTATGTCACATACCTCAGAAAAAACTCAAGCTGACGTAAGTGTTAAAAGCAATTTGTATTAATTCTTCTTGTCGCTGAAGCTGTTTCATTTTAACAGTTTTAATAATACAATTTCTACATCTTCCAACGCCAGCCTGTGACTTATTGGATAGCTAAGCAATTGTTATTCTTTTCACCGAAGCTGTTTCCTTTCAACTGTTTTAATAATACAATTTCCAAATCTTTCATAGCAAGGCTGTCACGTATTAAACTGGTTTGCCAAAAAAACCGTAACGTTTTGGTCTCCGATTGATTTCCGGGAAGCCAACAATTGACGGCTTTTTCCAAGTAAAGTTCACATTTCCATTTGTAAATCAGTATAGACTGGTATAAGGTTTGAAGAACAGTAAGGTTGATGTAATTAATTATTTTCCTTGCTCTAAATTTCCCATGGCAATAATTCTTTATATCCTATCAGTTTTGCTTCTTATTTTGCCTTTCGTAGTTTTTTTCACTTAATTTCTATACTTTGTAACTGCGTTTTAACTAAGCTTTCCCATAGCAATAATTTGTTTTCTGTTTTGCATTACGTAGTTTTTCTCGCTTTGTTTTAATCGAAACAATTCTATGCTTTGTAACTAAGCTGTCAATCAAGCTAAATCTTGTCGAGTCTCTCGCCGAGCTGTACTTGTTGTATTAACAGCTGAACATTTTCGTGAACGTTTTTCTAGGTCCGCTCTGTGGTATCCTGAGGCAGGCCTGCACTATCCAGTCCCTGGGCTTGCTTATCACTACCTTGTGGGTCCAGAACGAGCCGTTCATAATAGCGAAAGACCCTTTCATGATACAGAAACCGAAGCAGGCTTTTTGCAGGTAAGTGAAAATGAATCGAAAACAGATCTGAGAATATCCTTGTTGCGATAATGTTCAGCCAAAAAAATAAAGCCACGCGACACACACACTTTACAGCATAAGTTCTTACATTTAATTGTGACAAAGAGATTTTGCCGTCAAGGAAGAGGTATCTATGACCGTCAATAGAAAAACACGTAGAGACAAAGTTGGTAGGTCGATTTGGAATAAGCTTTAACAATTTACGCATGCACGCCAAGCGGACTTACATTTTACAGTGCGAGAACGTCTTGGGCGTCAAACTCTCAGCCACCTCATAACCTCATTTGGATGTTAATACACAGAAAAAAAAAAGTGTCTGCAATACAAGTCTTTCTAGCTCTTCTTAAGACTATTTTCTGCTCTTAAAGGCAATTAAGGAATACGATGAATTCGAAGAGTGGATTGATGGCTCTGCCAAACTTCGCTACTCGCCCTACAGCAGAGAGGCTCAAGCACACATTTCAGGCTGGGCCATGAAGTACACTAACAACCACAACAAGTTTGTGTTGAAGAAGACTTGTGTCGGAGTACTGCTCTGTAGCCAGGACTGCACTTTACCGAATGGACTCAAGATTGTCGTTAGGCCTGCTATATCCGATAAAGGTTAGCGCCAAATGTTGTACATTGCAAAATTTGCGGTGTTTTTGCTCTTGGGAGCGTAATTTCGATGACTCTCTAATATAAATCATCTGGCGTTCAATCACGAATGCCATTCTCTGATTGGCTAAGCTGCTCACTATCTATTCTGTTGTAGATTGTGAGTAGCGTATGTTTTTCTTTGCGTTTTCGAAGTGTCTGTGAAGAGGATTTAGATAAAGCTTCGAACGTCTAATAGATTTATTCTAAGGCAATTAGATTATTGACTTTCGATTTCTATGCGTGACAGCAACGCGCCTCAAAGGGTATTATTAAGAACCGTGATAAATTATTAAGCTAAACAACACACACTCGAAGTTAAACTACAAGCGAAAAATGTTTATTGTTTTTAATGATTTAAGTACATTTCTGTTAATGTTTGTTCTGAGAATTTAATAACTTATCAAGGTAATATCCCATAGTTGTGAACCTTCCCTATTTTCGTCACCAGTCTCCTTGATTATATTACTCTCTCAATCATGAAACTCATACTAGTCTTCTCTTGCAGTCCGTGAAAGACAAATGGGTCAAAACTGCCCGAACGCTAACTGTACAGGAACGCTCGCCCATAGGAAATGTACAGGTAATCCATTAATATCACAAGCATCCTTCAATATGCCACTTGTACTAAAGCCTGATAAATGAATGAAATGCCTTTACATCAAAGAGTGATCGGCTTGCATAAAATCTATTAAAGGGAAGTTCCGAAAGCAACGACCATCCGAAAATTGCGAACTCAAGCGTAATTTGACTTGTCATGAAAAATACTTTAGTTATTTTGGCAACGTACGAAATTATCTTTAAATAACAGAAAACCTAAAAATAGTAGTTTACTAAGATAGAAAAACGCCAAAGATGAAATAATAAACCATAAAGGAGCAAGTATGGTTAAGGATGGAGAAGATTAACACGGATTGCAAACCACGAGCTTGAAAAAGTTGGACTAAACTTTTCAAGATATGCAAACCGTGACGTAGTTCCTTTAACACAAAGGCATCGATGCGCGGAAGATTTTTTTAAAAGATGGATAGGCCGCCATTTGGTGCAAGCCCTAGCGACTCGAAAACAAGGACGTTCCGAAAATTGCGACCTTCCGAAAACAGCGATGGGAAAAAGCTACAAATTAAAAAGCAGAAAAAAAATAACGAGGCTCGTAATTAACTTTCGGAACTTTAAGCTTTCTGTAGGTATAAAGTTATACTTTTGCTAGACCGTAAAATAGTGCGTTGATCAGTCAGTCACCACTATAGAACAAGCAAAATGAAACTATAATAACAAATGTTTTTAATTTTACTTCTAGGTAATAATGGTTATCCAGTGACCCATTTCTGGGTACATCAAGAAGACGGCATCTATTTTGAATCCAAAGGCACGCACGATCACTTCAGACCTCAAGCGAGGAGAGCGACTCCTGATAGAAGCTCCAATAATAAACTTAACAGCACTAAACTGAACAGCGAACAGACTGCAAACACAGAAGATAAGCCGGCGGAAAAACTGGAGGTAAAGGAACTGCTACATGATCGAGTAAAGATATTGTTTCCCGACTTTGTATTAGACATAATAAGAAACTAGAAACCGAAGAAGAGTCAATGTTTTAGCAATCACAAGCTTTCGACTTTGTCACAGTGTCTTTTCTCAAGTGAATATGGCGCGAATCTATTTGTCACGTGAGCTTGGATGAACCAAGTCATGTGCCAAAACACGCCTGTATAGGGCCGGATGGTGTTTCGAAACACGTGGTGAAAGTCACCTTTTCTAATGGGAAAACTGGAATTTGCTACGTAACTTAGATTTTTTACAGGTCGCTGGAAAGACAAAAGCTAGAATAACAGACACACAAAAAAACATTTTGTGTTCCAAGTTGTTAAATCACTTCGACGTCTCTAGCATGGACACACGGCCATTTAACAAAATAGGCATTGATTAACACGTTTAATTTTATCTTTTAGGGTTCTTCCACTTCGTCAGAGGGAAAAAAGTATAAGTCTAGGAAACGGCAGCACGCTGAAATCGCGGACAGTTTATCAGCAAAGGAAACGGATATCGCGCACATGTCTTCCTCGTTGTCAGCTGGATTATTACGAGGCTATTCAATCGAAGAAGAAGATCAATACATCTGTGTGACCTTACCTGAATCAGAAACGCTTTTCCACCGAGCTCTGTCGTACGATCAAACAAACATCGCCACGTACGGGAAACTTTACCTACTCTGCCAGACTTTCCAGGACGTTGTTCCCGGATACACTTTGCTTGAGACGCGGATGATATCGCGCAATGTGATGGGCTGGCCTGTTGTTATAGCGACGTTATACCGAAAAGGGACGAAGGAAGGTCAAATTCATCACATGAAGACGTTGGCTCGACTTTGTTCCACACCCGAAGAAGACTTTTTTTCGCCCAAGGTAACATTTGCCAAGTTTCTTCTCGCTAAAGATCCCTCATCTAAGCAGCACCCACATTCAATGAATCTCATTTTAAGCGAGATACATTTTTAGCCCTTATAACAGTTAGTTGGATTGTTATGATTGCGGGTTGTTTAAAACTGAAGAGGAGATTCATAAAATCGCCCTTCGACGAAATATTGACTGCTTCATTTAAATGAACTCTCTTTTCCTACTCTTGACAAAATTCTAAATGTCAAAAAGCCAGGTACGTTATCAATAGTAACTTGGTTATTCGATAATAAGCCCCCCCAAAGATAGTTAAATAGATAAACTTTTGTTTTGTCTTACCCTGACACGTGACTTCCTTCTCCACCAATAGTGGCAGATGGTGATCCACGACTTTCCCGCTGACCAAGCTCGGATGGTGACCGAGGCGATAGTAAACATGATCATCAATTCTCAAGTGCAGACACTGCTCAAAGTATTCCAGTACAAGAGTGTTAGTTCCCTGTACAAGATGCTCAGAGAGAAAATAACCAGCAGTCTGCAAAGCTACGACATGCACTTTGAACTGTGCAAGCGAGAAATTATCACCAGGTTACAAGATCCACTGCTGACGATGAAGTTCCGCGAAATGACGCAAAGACTCACAGGAAGCAAATGCACTGCGCAGGAGTATGTGAGCACGGATTGCATGCTGTCAGGTGGGTGATAAGTACTTTATATAAGACAAACGAAATGACGTCTCCAGTTAAACAACGGAAATCATGACCGTGACGGTGTTTGGCGTGATATCTGATCTTAATTAACATAACGTTTTACATTTTATTTTGCCTTAGTTTTAGTTTCGACGAGTTCATATCCTCTTGGTTTCGATTGAGAAGATATATCAAACACTCAAGACAGTGTTGACAACGTTCTTAAACACCTCGAAGTTTGGAGATGTGGTCAAACACGATCTTTCGTGTTTTATATCTTACATAAAATGATTCAGTTTCTTTCTCTTCTAACGGCTGGTCACGTCTTTCTCCATAGGAGGAATATTTGGATCCGTTATTCGAGAGTTCTGGAATTTCTGGGGAAGTAACATTGTTGCTCCTAAAGTGTTCTCTGTCGCTGGCGAGTTGGTGGGAAGAAGAGAAAAGTCAGAGCAGTGGCAACGAGGACAAGCAGGTAAGTTTCAAAATGCCTTCATCATCTTCGTCCTTCTAAGTAATCTGCCTCAATTTTACCCAGTCTTAACCATCTGTTTACCTCTCAACTGTTTTTCTACCTTAGTGAAGCTCAGTCGCGGCATTTTGAGTAATTTTGGCCACGTATAAAATTACCTTAAAATGGAAGGAAGCCTGAAAATAGTAGCTACTAAAACAGAAAAACACTTAAGAGATAATAATAAACCATAAAGGAACAAGGATGGTCAAGGATGGAGAAGATTAACACGGATTACAAACGACGAACTTGAGAAATTTAGGCTAAGCTTTTTAAGAGGCGCAAACCGTGACGTAGCTCCTTTAATAAACTGTTGATTTTAAAAGTAAAGGTAATGGCTCACTAAAAAATCTCAAAGGTTTGGACTGTGATGACTCTAAGACTATTACTCGTGGCCCCACATGACGCAAATATTAAATCGTGTTTCTCGTTTCTCTCTCAGGTCTTGATTTCCCCAGTGATCCACAGAAAGTGACCTTACAGCGCATGAGTGAGGTGGTGGTCACGTGGTGTCACTACCAGTCTGACCATTGGCCAAAATCAGGTGAGTGACGTCATTTATTCATGATATAATTGAATAATAATTATTGATTAATAATTCGTGATATAATTGAGACACTGCGTTGGACTATGATCGACATACTAAGCGTTGGCTCAAGTTATGCTCAAGTAATTGTTCTAAACGTGGTTTCATTTTTTGTTTTTTAGTTGTACAAGAAAGCATGGCCAACTTCACGCACTTACGACCCGAGGAGAAAAGGCTCCGCTTCAACATTGAGCGACCTGGGTCCGCGTTCCATCGGCCAGTCACTTACCCCACCTTACCCATGCCTAGATTTCACTGGTGTTGAGGGCACCATGACGACACGATTTGAAAATTTTGTAAATAAATGACATTTTTGAAGTAGTTTAAGAATTTTACCACGACATTTTGCATCACTGCATGTCGAGAGGATGACTAAACCGTCTTTTTATGTAAGAATTATTGGCTGTCAACAAAACAAGATTATAGCAAAATTTCGAGTTGAACTCATGAATCATCAAGCTCACGGCCAGCGATTGTTCGCCAATTAAAACTTAAGGGAACAACCGCTGGCCAAGGAGCTTGAAAACTCGTGGTTCAAAACTAGTTGTTGTTAAAACGTTTGTGAGAAATCTTCACATGAATTAACTTCTTACAGATATTTAAAATAAGGCTTTAAAAGCACGCACCATATCCGGCATTAAGTTGAAAACCTTGCAATATTTCAACGAGCTTGCTTCTAATATATATGGGCCTTTTGTATTATTTTATTCAGTTTTGTCAGTTATGTCTCGTTATAAATTTGCATGCTGCAGCATCTAAGGACAAAATTGGGAATTGAAACTTAATAACTGTCATCATTGTTTTTAACGAGAGAGGGTTCAGCTCTTTCCCTGTTATATAAACAAAGAATTGTTTTCATTTATAAGTGGAACGAAAACTACTCGAAGGCAAAGACATTTAAAAGAAATTGAAATCGAAGAGCTAAATAAATACGTTTATATCACCAAAGTTCACCCCGTAAAAATCGTGCGAAACAAGTACAAATATCACGAGGAATTTGTTCTGTAGGAAACTGGTCTAACAGGTTTTTTGTAGTACTGTTGTCAGTCTAAAGCCCCGGCCAAACGATCACATGTCAACGCAACATATCGCAACATTGTCGGGCGCAACATGTTGCGTGCGTTTGGCCACCGTGTTGCGATTTGTTGCGACATGTTGAGTGTTGTTGGCTCAAGTTTGAAAATGGTCAAATTTGAGCCAACAACACCCAACATGTCGCAACACATCGCGACACGGTGGCTAAACGCACGCAACACGCTGCGCCCAACAATGTTGCGATATGTTACGTTGACATGTTGCGATCGTTTGGCCGGGCCTTAACATTTATAAGTTTTCGTTCGCAGCTTTCCCAGGTAATTTATATCTAAGGCTAAAAAGCCATATTTATATGTAAAATAGACACAAGTATTTGTATTGATACAGGTTGTAAAGAGTGTCGAATTTAGTGGAGTAATAAATGTTTAATAAAATGAAACTTCTAAAACCTTTAGTATTGATTTGCCGGATTTTTGCAATTTCAATCGGGATTGAGTATAAAGATTGCTTCAGGTAGCCTTTGTCTCACTCAACCATAGTCAAACCAGATGACGATGTTGATGGCGATCTTACTGACTCCTAATATCGTCCCCAGGTCTGCTACGGCCAGCATCCAACAGAGTGAGACCTGGGTACGGGATTAACTGACTCCCACTCATAAGGATGAACACAAAGTAAAACGTCTCACTCAAATGCGTTTTCTATTATTTTAAAATTGGCTGAACGGCAAATAATGTGTAGTCGTTTCTATTTTACAGAGATCTCCAATCTAAAGGACTAACAGGACTAACTTAACTTTTTAAGGCATTCTTTGTTGAATAAAATACATTTTATTTACACTCAGAAATCGTTGTATGCCAAAGTTTTTTGTTTTTTTTTCTGTGAGAACACAAATACGAAATTCCCCTCAAACCTCAAAAAAGCTTCACTGCAGTATTGAAGGCAGTTCGAAATCGAGTTCATGGCTTCCCGTGCTCGAAATTAGCGTATTCATTGATCAAGTCACAGAAACCGATGTAATTAAAATCGTGTTTGTAACCCAAAACGACGTCGAACTTTTTCTTGATGACCAAGAACTCGCGCGCGCTCACCAGGCTTCCTAGGTCCAACTCGCTCAAGACGCGGTGGAACTGGAACCGAGACACCGTGCCGTTATGCACGCGGTCGTAATCCTCAAAGAGCGGGAAAATCTGAATGCGTCGGATACGCACGCGGTCGGCCAATCGGTGCATGACTAGATCCAGGACTTTCTGTTCCTCGGGTGACAGCTTGCAGTATTCGTTTTCCGGTTGGGGGCGGAACTGAACGGGAACAACTTCCGGTGCTTTTTCAAGTTCTACGAGGGAAAAATTAAATGATTACTTCGGCGATGAACTTCTAAATTCTATTTACTTTGTCGTAGAAAATTCAAGTTGGTTGGAGTTGACGACGAAGTATGCTATTAAACTTAGAAGAGTGGCTTGATTAAAAGCCACATTCTTCTCAAATTACAAAAAATTCTTACAAACTAAGGAGAATTTGAAGTCGATCAGTTCAAAAAATGCTTAAGATATCATGGTATAACCCTTTCTGGTTTTTCCAGCGTGGTTCCTCCATCTAACAAATCAAAATAACAAGGAAACAACAAAAGAAAATAAATACTTTACATACCTTTCAAGGTGAAAATTGACTCGATCTCATCCACAAGCGCTGTATACTGTACATAGTCTGGGTAAACCACTGCTGTGTATCTAGAAAGAAACAAATGCTTTATTTTATTTATTGCAGGTGAGTAACTCACGACATCCTATTAAGATTACTCAGCTGGCAGACAAAGAAAATCTCTAAGTGGAAAGAGTACATAATAGAACTGAACCATCGTACGAATCAATGGGCAAAACTGTAGGCATAAGCACACAAAAATTTCCCGCAGGATAGGCCATTTCCGAGATGCCTTTTGACTCTGTTTCAAAACGAGACTTCATGCGAATTCATTGATACGAAAATGTGTTTTACATGCACGATCACTTTCCTTTAAAATTAATAATTTTTTCGAACAATCTCGCATTAAGACTCGTCCACACTACGCCGGAGAAATTTGAAAACGGAAGTTGCACTCTGAAAACGCATCAAATGTTTTCCGCCCACACTACGCTGGAGAAATTTGAAAACGCAACAATCACCGGTCATTTTGGATTTGTGTTTAAGGAGAATTCGGAAGGGAATCACATGATTATCGTGACGTAATCGTTTTCGAAAAGCTCCGTTTCCAAAATATTTTTCGTCCACATTAAAACGCAAACCCGGTGCTTTCATATTCGTCCGGTTTGAAGAGCGTTTTCAAAAAGCTCCGTTTTCGTGACGGATTATTGTGGACGATAGGCCTAACCGAAGAAATAAAACTGCGTTTTCATGTTTCTCCGCCGCAGTGTGGGCGGGACCTGAAAGAGCAACAAAAAGAGCCGCTTCTGTCTTCCGGCATTTCCTCATTTGACTTCAAGCACACCTGTTCATAAGCTGCTCAACCTCAACTTTAGTGAGTTTAAGTGACGCCAGGTCCATAGCTCTTGGGAAGACTGTTTTCAGTATTCTACCAGTTCGCAGTTTGTCATAATCTTTAAAGAACTCCGACAGTCTCATTCGCTCCTTCATCACGCGGCACTTAATTTTGTACATGATCTTCTCGATGCTGTCGTCGCCCAAGTCCGGCAAATGTTTCTGGTTTGTCAGCTTTAGTTCTTCCAGTCTCTGCAAGTATTTCATCTCTGGTTTCTCCGACGGCTGGAAAGAAAGATGTCATTGAAATCAATGATGATCAATTTACAATATTTAGAGAGCAAGCCACATCAGCCTCCGCCGGCTTTCACGCGGATCCTCTGTTCTGGTTGAATTGGAATCTGGAGTGGAGATGTTGGTTGTTGTGGAGGGAGGAAAACCGGAGAACCCGGAGAAAAACCGTCGGGGCAAGGCGAGAACCACAACAACAAATTCAACACACATATGGCTCCGGGCAGGAATCGAACCCCGGTCACATCGGTGGGAGGCGGGCGCTCTCACCACTGTGCCATCCCTGCTCCCCGATTGCGATCGCGTTCAACTTGAACGAATTTTAAAATCATAGTTTACTAAGGTAGAAAACATCAAAATAGTAATAAAACAAAAAGAAGCAACGATTGCTAGGAATGGGTAAGATTCAGCTGGACTGCGAAGAACAAAGTTGAAAAACTTGGGGCAGATGTTTAAGATACAGGTCAGAGAATAATTCTTAAATATATTTTTTTTCACTTTCAAAGCACAAAATTCTGACTTTCTAAAATATCATTGAAGGTGCGGCAAAAAAGATTACCTGTAGATCGTCCAGGAATTGGATATAGTTGAACCCGATGTCATCTGAGTATCTTGTCTGCAAAATCTGAGCAAGAAATAGAAACTCGATGTGAAGTTGTCGTCAACAATATCACAAATATAGTAACATGAATATTGAAGCCGTTTCCCAGCAGTTTGCTTAACGATTTGCCAGTTTGTAATTTGTCACCATAACTTTTCACCAGTACCCATTTACACTCTCTGCTGGAGAGGTACTGTGAGAGTAAAGTGTCTTGCCCAAAAATACCTCACAATGGCCCAGCTAAAGAGCTGCTCGCTTCGCTCGAACCCAGACCGCTCGATTTAGAGTCCAACACCCTAACCACTAGATCATTGCGTTTGTAACTGGGTATTAAATAAGTCCAATGTCCTGAGGTGCCAGTAAAAAGAAGTTACCACCATTACCCTGATCTCTTCAGGATCATCCGTCAGGCCTAGTGTGTGTAGACACTGGCTTGCTTGGATCTTCGTCACGTGACCGTTGTTGTGCCTGTTGGAAATGGAAAACGAAAATCATTCGTATCAGTTGTCTGGCTTTATTAGATCAAGTACTGGGTAAATTTCTGCTTTAGACGGGTTATGAACTTCATATAGAACTATAGATCTCAGAACTACCATTTCCGCTCTTGCTGAATTACAGAAACCTTACTTACTTATCAAAATCCTGGAAGCACGGCTTGGAGAGAATTCGCTGTTCGATCAGTTTTCGACGCATGCGCTGTTTAATTCGCTCCAGGAACTCCACGTCATCTTGGGTCGGCTGCTCAGAACTTGCCCCAGGTCTGCTCATTTGGAACGTCTCCATGGGGGGCACTGTGTATGTCGGGACTTTCTCCAGGCCTCGCTTGGTGAAAACTAGAAGAGGAGGGGGTGGGAATGACAAATCAATTGGCACGGACTTTGCTCACGTGGACAGCCCACGCGACTCACACGCGTTTTCATCCTCCTCGAAAACATCCACGCAACGCGCGTGGTAACTTAATCCGCGGAACAACTGGGTACCATGTCTAAATAAAATTTGAGAGGGGTTACCTTGGAAATAAGGCCTATGTATAGAAGATTACTCACCGCTTTCTGTATCAGTAAGGAATCGTGTCCACATCACGTTGCCGGATAACTTAGGGTCTCTGTAGTATTGCACTAGCACTTCAAACTGTTCGTCTGTCAGGTTAGACTGACCCATTAAACTTAAACAACGTCTGAACTGACTCCTACTGATCGAACCGTGACGAAGAGGATCAAAATCTTGAAAATACTCCTCCACCTTGGAAGCAAATTTAATGAAGGAAAAATTTTTAAATGTCCAAATCACAAGGTTTGTAACCGCAAAGCAAAATTTCAGATCTACACACAAATAGGCCATTTCGGAATTACCTTTAGCCTCTTTCTCAAAGCGAGCCTTTAATACGAAAATGAGATTTCATTCACATGCAAATTAAACTCATTTTCACATGAATAGTTGTGCACCAGGCTTCGTTTCGATAGAGGGGCTTAGGACAACTCGGAAATGGGCTATTGCAACTGCTGCTAAAAAGGGAACAGCAGTAGCAAATTCATTTTAACAGAAGGCTCAACGCTGCAAAAGGTATATGTTTGAATTTTATTAGCTCGAGACTGCCTTGTTTTGGAGCCGCGGACGATTGGGGGGAGGCTGCGGGGGGATTTTCCCGAGCTGCAAACCTACTACGCATCATTCTCCTCGCGGCTCCGTTAGAACCTCCGCCGCTGAAACAAAGCACTCACACACGCGAAATTTCGCTAGCTACTCAGGCTAGGATCTCATGTGCTAGCAACAAATCCCTTGGATGAGGCAAAACGCAAATCAACTCACCCTTAGTCTGTTGACAAGCACGTAATGCTTGATGCGATCTATCAACTCCTGTCTGTCTACTGTGCTTAGATCCAATGGGCGCGGCTCTTCGCTCTGACTTGCAGTTCTGGAGAAAAAGGATGCATGATTCGGAATTGTCAGTAACGTACAAATCTTGCCGACACAAAAAAACACCAAAAGAAACCGTTAGTCTGCGTAGCAAGTATTCCCGTAAAAGCGAAGAGTTACGCCTGCTGGTCGCGCAGAAATTGAGGCGAACGCAAAAACTCGACGGGGACAGGGGTGGTGGGCAAGCGCAGCCAGAAAACGGAGAGGCTTTTTCGTTCATATGGGAACGCTTGGTACGCAGGCTAAGAGTTTTTAAGTATTTAAGATTATTGATGTAAAAGCGGTTAATCTTACTTGTCTTTCTGTGCAAAATCTGAAATGGTGGTGGCTGTACCGGTGTATTCTGAGGATAGCAATATACAATTAATACAACAATTTAACAAATTATGTTCCAAAAAGCGTCGGGGTTTTTCATTTCAAAAAGACTGTTTTTAAACATAGACAAAATGTAGCAGCTTCCGAAGTTCACATTCACTGCTAAAAATACCAGCCAAACACTTTCTTTAGCTCCAAACTTAGATGCAATTATAGCACATAGAAGAAAACGAAAAAGCCTGAACCTAAATATGTTAAGATAGAGGAATCAACTAACCCGAGTCAATGGATTGAATGAAAGCAGAATAGTTAATATCCCCTCCAACTGGATATTCGAATTTCTTGCATAGAAGCTGCGAAAAGAAAAAAAAAACAGATTATTTTCTTGATAAGTTAGATTACTTGTACTTCACAGAAAGTAGAGCGAACACATTCATTGTAAACAACACTAACTGCGGTGTTGTTGGCGCTATTTATGAATTCAATACTGAAGCAGAACACAAAACTAAAGAAATTTTTCCACAAAAGTAGGTTCACTATGGGCACGAGCGAACTGCTACAATATTTTTGTCGGATTCAAGCAGCTCAAAAATGTGCAAACTAACTCCATCGGATTATTTCAAATTTAACTTCGTTTAAAAGACGCCAATGGGCTACAAACTTGCCAGAGTGGAACCACATTGGTTGGTTGGGGGGAGGCGGGGGGGGGGGGGGGGAATTGTGTCCATATTGTTCTCGGCGGGAAGTAAAGGGTAAGAAAAAATTAAATTCTACAAATTACAACATAACTGAAAAGCAGTGGATCAGGAGAAAAATGAGGAGGGGAGGGTGACAAAATGCTATAACTTACCGCTAGATCCTGGGGCTGAACATTGATGGATAAGAAATGAAGCATTCTGGCAAACTGGGGTTTAGTAACACCGCGAGTGTAGCCTTTACTCTGAAATAAAAGAAAAAGATAAAACATGAACACAATTGCACTTCCTCTGATAAAACTGAAAAGGAGTAAAATATTCATGGTTGCTCTTACTTCCCTATGAAAGATAAATCAACAAAGAGAGAAAAAAACTTAACGGCTTCTCAACCGGGAACAACGACAACAAAACATGCTGCCGACTCAGTTTTCTCTTCCCTGTAGATAAACTTAGCCAATAGAAATCCCAAAGGGAAAGCTGAATACTGAAATATGATTTAATTTACCCTGTCAAAGTCTTTGAAATAAGGATAAACCATAAGCCTTCGTTTGCGGACTGTTTCGGCAATTTGGTTGAGTATTTCATTCACTCTGTTCTCCTCTGCAGCGGAAAGTAGATTCGGTGCCTGAAAACAAATTATAAACACATTAGCATAAATCACAACAACTAGGAAGGGGCCCAATGTGACTTTCTTCTCAGTTTCTAATGCAGAAAGCTAGTGCAAGGACTAAATCAGCTAGTTTATATTTCCTAGATTGAGAATAGACAGATTAAATTTCTACCTTTGACAATGCACCCATTGGCGGTCGGTAAACTTCAGCAGTGGGTTTCTTTTCCAGATCTGGCACAGTAAATGCTGAAAATGCGGGAACAAAAATGAATATGACAATTAAATTTTAGTTTCCAATTAAGGTTTCACTGCAAGCTTGACCCAAAATATGCCAGAATGTGGTCATTGAGGCTGGGCTGGTACAAAAGTATTGTGATCGATCAGTGAAATATCCGCGATCCATTTCTATCCACTGAGTGAAAAGTGGAAGGAATTTTTGTTTCAGCGAGGGAGACTAACGTACTGGCCCAGGTTGTTCGAAAGGTGGATAATGCTATCCAGCTGATAAATCACTTTCCAGCGGATAGCGTAGTTTGTTTTGTGAACACTTATCCACTGGATAGCGTTATCCACCTTTTGAACAACTGAGGCCTGTTAGGCATACATACGAGGTCCATCGATTTGATTCACAACAAAATGTTTTCGATTCTTTCTGAACTAGCAAAGCGGTTTCTAGATACTTTCTGAGCAAAGCACGAGGGTTTTCTTTCTCTCTCCGAGCAATCACCAGTCTACACATTGCGCGATGCGAGGGGAAACTATCGATATCATTTTTGTCAAGAACGAGTCAGAATAGCTAGGAAACGATTATCGCGGTCTTGCCTTTCCATGTCATGCTAGCAATTCAAGCTGTGTTAGGGAACCGTCCATGAGTGACTCCCCGTCCACACTACGTCGGAGAAATTTGAAAAGGTAGCTTTATTTCTACGGTCAGGTCTACCCTCCACACTAATTCGTCACGAAAACGGAGCTTTTCACAAACGCTCTTCAAACCGGAGGAATTTGAAAACAACGGGTTGGCGTTTTATCGTAGACAAAAAAAAGTTTGAAAACGGAGCTTTTCGAAAACGATAGCGTCACGATAACATCTGAATTCCCCGACCGAGTTTTCCTCAAACACAAATCCAAAATGATCGGTGATTGGTGTGTTTTCAAATTTCTCCAGCGTTCACGAGTAAGTCTATAGGTTCATAGGGAAACCGTAAGGACCACAGAAAGAGTTCACACTAGCGAGGTGTCTGCAAAAAGCGGGGTTTACTGTGTTGGTCCCTCGTTTAGAAGACCTCTGTCGCATCGAACTTAGGTGAATCTCTTTCGTTAATCTTGTGTTGTTTTACAGTTAAACAGCTTTGTGTCAGTTAAGTTTTTGAACAATATGAGAGTACAAGCACAAGTCCGGCTTATCAGAACTGACCGTTCTCCATGATGTGACAGAACTCTTTGTATCGGACACGCCCATCAGGCTGACGATAAACATCAACCACCTTCTGTATCTCTTCACGGGACAGATTAGCCTGCGTTCCACAACAAAGGCTAAGGCCACAGATAAACTGCAATGATAGAACAACGGCAAAAAAGAGATGAGCTTAGTCCCCAAATAGTTCTTAGTGAAGCTCAGTCGAGGCATTTTGAGTTACTTTGGCCACGTATAAAATTACCTTAAAATGGAAGGAAGCCTGAAAATAGTAGTTAATAAAACAGAAAAACACTAAAGAGATAATAATAAACCATAAAGGAACAAGGATGGTCAAGGATGGAGGAGATTGACACGGATTAAAAACGACGCACTTGAAAGATTTAGGCTTCAATTTTCAAGATGAGCAAACTATAGTTTCTTTAAAGAACGAGAAATAGTCGGTGTTTTTGACCTCCGGGTTGAGAGGTAACCGGATAGGGGCTAATCGACTTGCGAACTTAACTACCGGATATCAATTCTACACTTCACTCTACTTGTAGCGGGATTTGAAAAAAGCTCTACAAACTAAAAAAGACAGATAAGTTTGATTTTGAAGAACAGTGCTCAACAAACAAAAGGCACCGATTAATAAGTTAGAATGACCAAAGATAGTGTGGATAAAAATAGTGGACTGCATTCAGAAAAACTCCACCACAAATTTAAGATTCGCGTTTGAAAGGAAGAATCCTGAACTAAGGCTGTGTTATTCATGTTGATCGAAAACAAATGACAGTATTTTATGTAATTCAGTTATGTCACTGACCTGATTTTCAGTGATCTCTCCTCTTCTCAGCTTATCATGGTCTTTAAAGAACTCTGTCGTTCGTATTCCATTCTTGTGGATTGCCTCTCTGATCTTCTCAAATATTTCTTGCAAGGTCGGTGTTCCAGGACGCTAAAGAAATAACTCAGGTTATTCACAGTTGCCCTCAAATAGCTACAAATCTAAAAATTAATTAAAGCATTTTCGTATGATAAGGACGCTTGTAGAGCAAAAACTAACGAGTGGTTTAGGTTTGAAAATAAACAGAAAATTGTCTTGTTTCCAAAATCCATAAAATTATCTCCTTTCTAAAATCCATATTAAATGTGCCGACATAACTGTTGTCCAGTTACGATTTGTGTTGAGTAAAGTTTATTGTGCAAGTTTTTGCTTAAGTTTTCATTTGCTTTCTAGCAGTGTGAGTCGAGTGTTGTGATACAATTGGTTGTGTTGTTTTGGTTTACATTTACAAAGTTTCAAGATTGGGTAAAAAGTATATAGTAGGATGTGCTTACCAACCAATTAAAACAAACAAGCTTTTTTGAGCAATTAGGTGCCAATCTCAAACCAGTCGTGATGTGATTCACGTGAATTTTTGTATGTTTTTCACGGATTGGATGTTTTCAACTTAGTTCTGGTTGGCTCATTGTGTCTGTTTCTCATATCACATTGACTGGGCCGATGCGAATACCACAGCTTTGGGTTTGACGTGAAGTAACAGTAAATTTGCTTGTGGTTCAGCTGACGATAAGACATTTTCTTGCAAACAGTGCTGAAAACAATGTGAGGTATGTGAGATGACAAATTTCTAAACAGTGAACATACAGTGTATAGTTTAAAACTAACCTTTCCATAGTCATCAATAAACTCTGGTTGTGGAATGTATTTTGTGAAGTCTTCTTCTTCAGCTAATGCTGAAATTTAGACAACACCAGAGTCAAGCACTTATAATAGTATCAACACAGCCTTACCAGCATCATGACATGCACTAGACTTACCACAGTCATCCCACAGTCAAACCATAATCCTATGATAACACAGGCAAATACATGTATGACATTATCATGCCACAGTGCTACCAAAGGAAAGCTCGCTGCTCGGGAATTATGCCGACAAAATCAAACAAAAATAAGCAAAAAATATTTACCACTTTGCATTCTTTCAATGTCTTCATGGAAGCTATAGTAGTTACATAAGCCAGGTCGGGTAGGGTCACGGTATTTCTTGGCTAGTAGGACTGTCTCTTCATGGATTATATCAGGTGAACCAGGAAAACTTCTGAAAAACTACAAGGAAGATGCCAGTAATAAAAGTAAGAAAATATTTGATTACACGTACTATAAAGTGTAAAATTCTGAATTCCATCTTATGATATCAAAATTGCATGTAGTATGCACAAAACACAGTTGGTACTTCTTAATGATGTGCCCTCCTCTGCAGAAGATGCTCATGCAGTTATTTACAGTATGATGCACATTTAACAGGGCAACAACACTGATATTTACCTGGCTCTCAGTTACAACACCAATGTGATGCTTATCAAAGTCAGCATAGCAAGTTTTGATGTTAATTCCATGGTACTTGTAAAAACGAGCCAGTCGCATCAACAGATCCTCACACTTAGTGAGAGAGGCTGGACTAAGGGGACGGCGATCGACTGCACTGCCACTGAAATAAGTCAGGGTAAGTCAGCTGGGTTAGTCAAATAAGTGGGCATTCAAGTGCACACTGTGATTTCTATGTAACAACCACCTGTGACAGAATTTGGTCTACTTTAACAAGAACATTTCTAAGGAGAAAGGTTATGAGCTGGTTATGAGGATAAATTGTCTTAGAGTGTAAGATTCAGATTTGGTTTAAATTATATGCTGCCAACCAAATTCTCAAATTGATAATTAAAAGAAATGTGTGTCAATCAGTAAGGAACAATAATATTAACCCAAAGATTAAAGAAGCTTGTTACCTTGCAGCTGGACCAATCTGTTGGGTGGCTGGATCTTGATTTAGAAGGTCAGGATCAAATACTGTGAGATAAACAATTGTTATTTATTACTCAACATATATTACTAATAGTCAATCACTAAGTTATTTATTATATAGCATCACATTATCAGCATTCCAGGCTGAATCTTAAAAGTTGCTGCGATATGCCAGTGCTGGATGAATTGAGATATGATTGATCACTCTGTGAATGTGCCACCCCTAATTCCCATTTATTCAGTTTAATATTTTCATATTTTTAAATCTGTTTAGTCAGACTATACTGGACTTTGCATGATTTATCAATAATTTTACATTAGAGCCAAATTAAGTACATTGTATAACTAATTTAAAATTACAACCTAATGTTGGAACATACCTGCACCAATAACTTCACAGAAGCGGCGGTAGCTGACCATTCCTTTACGTTTAGGATCAGCACTGCCATATTTTTCCATCAATTTTGCATCATCTGCTGGGCTAAGTACAATTCCAAACAACTGATCCAAGCAACGATCAAATTGAGACTCTATATATACAAAGAAATGAAGGAATAAATTTACTATAGTGGTTAGCTGTGTGTGTTGGAGGGTACTGGTGGATGTCCAAAATATAATATGCTCCACCATTGATGTAAAAGAAATGATAATGATGATGAGTTTATTTTTCAGGGTGGAATTGTTTGTTGTAGACTTAATGAGGGGAACATACCCTGGCATAACATATGTTTCACTAGCACGAAGGCCTTAGATCAAGGGGTTTGGTTTGCAGTACTGTGGGGAACGGGGCAGGGGAGAGGGAGGGAGAGGGAAATACACTTAGTCATGATCTTGGGTAAGACACTTTACTTTTATACTCCCCACTTATGGCAGCCTGATAAAATGCCGTGGAGTAACCCGCATTAGTCTAGCATGTAGTAGCACTGCTACATGTTTACAAGTAAGTTCAACCGCTGCAAAAACATGCCTAATCACTCACTTACAATAGGCTTCGTGGAAAAGCCATGTTAAGATCTTTGAAGAGACATGTAAGAATCTCTCCAGGATTCTTAAAAGAGCTTGCAAAGATCCTGTAAAGATCTTGGCAAGGATTCTCCAAGATTGCTAAAAAAATTGCAAGGATCTGTGAAGATCCACAAAGATTTGGTCACGATCCTGGTGAGAATTGTAAAGATCCTTTAAGATTCATGACAAGGATCTTTTCAGCTTGTAATGATTCATTATATCATAAACAAATGAGGAATGCTCAAACATACTTGTAATGAAGCCAGTTCTAAGACGATCGAAGTCCTTAAAGTACTCAGTTAATCGGACTTTCCTGGCATTGACAACTTGCCGTATCTTGTCTTCAATATCCTTCAGAGATGTCGGACCTGTAAAGCTCTAAAAACAAAATAGAAATTCAATGCAATACATTATTTTGATGCTCTTCATGAATTTCCATACAACCTTCCAAGTGCTTCTTGTATCAATTGATTGCTAAATTGGCTCATGTGTTTTGATTGATCATAACAGCGACATGGCCATCAGGAAAAGTGATTACAGTATAAAGTTAAAAGGAGGAGAAGGGGGAAAGGAGAAGAAAGGAAGCTATTTCCAGGTCTACTCTCCCTCCTTTTATAACTTTTAATACCTTTTACATATTCATCTTACCCCAGAAAATAATATCTTTTAAAATTAATTAACTCCTCCTTGTTGATAAGCGATCGCTCACCGACATTTATTCACTCAGGTCCTTCTGGATCCCTTATTATGAGTGAGACCATTAGCTATTACAACTTATAGTAGTTGACATTAACAGCCGGCAATTCTACCTACCATACTTTATATAAAACAGTACATGCAAGATATCTGAAGTTAAACTTCCATGATCAACTCCGAGTGAAGCAGGGTCAGTGAATGAAATTAAACTTACCGTATTCTCGTAACCATTTGCCACGGCCGAAACCATTGCTAAGTTTTATTCCTTCTGATCTGTAAGAGAGAAGAACATATCATTAACTAGGGTTGCAGTTGAAGTTAAGACAGTACTTGTACAAGAAGGTGATCTTGTCTGATGCAAATATCCACCTTCTTTATCCGAACTTTACCAAAAGGAGCTTTAAATTTGAGACAATACAGCAAAAAGATACACATACTCGACTACAAAGAAAGCTATAACGAAGTAAACATGAAGGATTTTCCCTCACTATCGCTCGGAGAGTCTGTGATAAGCGACTATTATAAACTTTCTTTCTGTTGAAGTAAAACAGTTGTCCTACTTCTTTTCTCTTGTGTTGACTTTCTCCTGGCAACGGTGGGATCTACCGCTGGACAAAATACTGAGCCACAATATCGCTCCCAGGCTTCTCATTGTGTGCGGCACAACCAAGATGGTGGCGATAAACGACATAAACCAGAAGCCAGTGCATTTTGGTCTGTGACTGTGATTTTATTTTTTTGGGATCCAGGGACGGAACATCTTCAGAAGTCACCAAAATTTTTAGTTGGGTGTGTAGCCCGCTTCTTGTAACCCTAATCCAGATTTCAGAACAAATAAATAAAAAAAGATTTCCCACACATTATTCTCCAACACGTGACATTTTCTTCCCCAAACCCATTTTCCAGACCCGGCTCGCCTCCACTGATACTGATAACTTATTTTGTTTACTTCTATTTTTTTCTAAACAAGATTCCCACCACTCGTCTCCGCAGCCCTCCTCCTCAGTTTCAGAAATTTTTGAAAATGTTCGGGCAAAACGCTGGTGATTCGGGCAAAAGTACTCGGTAGTCTAGGCCAGGCTTGTAGGCTACTTTCTCTGACGTTTGCCATGTCAAAACGGAGTTAAGGTCAAATGATATGAGGGTGCAGGTATTCTGTTTCGAAGAACTAAATATTTATGTACAAGGGACGCTCATTTGCGAGCTTGGGCAACCTGTGAAGAGACAAGAAGAGGATCAGAAGGCGATCAGAGGTAATCAGAAGAGGCGGAAGACTTCTCCCCGTGGGCGAGGAACTCCCATGTGAAAAGGTCGGGGAAGCTCGTCGTCCTGCTTATATTAAGAGCGTAAATCACAGAGTTTGGTCTCACTTAGGGTGTTGAGGTTCAAACACCACTATTTTTCACTGTCAAGGTATCTGTTATAAAAGCACAGTCATGTGAAATGGACACAGTGAGTAAATGAAGAGTTTTATTTAGCTCATTTATTATTTTATTAAATGCCGTCACTAGCTGATATAAATGGTACCTTACCTAAAGAATAATTAACCCTAACTGGCAGCTGAAAAATACCTCATACAAAATAATTGGAATTGCGTAATGTTTTTAAAATACGTATATAAATCGAAGACTAATAGGGAAGTTCAAAATAATAATCGATTGTGTTACAAACGCATAATCTTTTACTTGTTCCAGGAGCTGGACACCTAGCACTTGATATAGTGGTTTTCAATCGAGTGTCGTAAAACCAAAACCAAAGTAATCACTCTAGCCAATCACAAAGGACACAGACAATACAGTGAACCAATCAAAACTCGAAGTGATAACATGTAGCTGACGCGAAGCGCGGGAAAATGCCTGCGAGTACGTCACAATTTGTTTTGGTTGTACTTCTGATTGGATGAAAAAGTGGGGCGAGTTTTTCAAGCCAATTTTGTGGCGTAGAAAGTGCAAAACGCATTACTTTTCGACACTCAAATGAAAACTGCTCTTTTGAAAATGATGGGTAAACAATGATGGCCTTATTAAGCTATTTCCTTTTACTTCCTATGAGTTAAAGTACAAATCACACCATCTCGTGGCCTCAATGTCAAATTTGCCATTACCTCGGCAGTTTGTCCAGGAAGTAATTCAAATTTGAATTCACGCAGAACCCTTGCCATCAGAACTTTGGCTTCAAACTGAGCTAAAGTCTTTCCAATGCAAGTCCTGGGTCCAAGCGAGAATGGAAAATATTTGGCCTGTGATATGCTGTCTTTCCGTGCAGGAGAAAATCGATCTGGATCAAACACATCAGGACTTTCCCAAAATTCAGCAGACTTTTGGATTACATAACCAGATACGACTACGCAAGTTTTTGCCGGGAGTTTGTAGCCTCCAAAGTTTTCTTCCTTTTGCATGATTCGTTGGGTGGAGTATATGGGAGGGTGGATCCTTAAGCTCTCTTTAAGCGTCTGATCAAGGTACTGAAGTTTACTAAGATCTTCATAGTCAACATGACGATGACAACCAAGGACTTCTTCTATTTCATCTAATATCCTGACGATAAACATCAAAGAAATGTAATTAATGTTGAAAAACACATTGAACATTCATTTGCAATTAATTTGGATCAACAGAAAACATCAGAGTTGCTACCACTGGCATTATTCTATGATGTCTGATCTCACCCCTAACTTGAATGGAAAAGCGCATTTAAAGGGCCTCTGTCGCGATAAAGTGCAAGTGTGGTCTTGATTGACACCAATTTTTTTTTAACCAATAGAAATCATAATACTATCACTACAGCCACGAATTTGCCGCGGGTCAGCTTAAAGTTTCACGTGCGTTTCGAACACATCTTTATCCGTCGGCTTCTGATCTTTTGTTTGAAACAAATATTTATCATGTTTCTGCCGTGTGAAGGCCTTGTCCGTTGAATACAAGAACATACACATCTTAGCTACTTTCTTCCAACTTGCACGCACATCTGCAGCTATATTAACATAAAGTTCCCGATATTCATCCTCTCTCCTTTCCTTGTTTGTTTCGTTTTTTTCTTTCGAAACAAGGCAGCTATGGGGCGAAAGAAGCATTCGTCCCTAGCCGCTTTGAAAACTCCCTCTCAAGGACATCATATTTCTCGACCGTATTCAATTCAAAAGTCATTTAGTATGCCCCTTAAATCTTTCACAGACGACCAAACAGTTCTTCAATAACGGTATACCATTTTCACACGGCCCACAAGGTTGATGGCGAAATATCAACTTTGAAAACTGTTCCATCGGATCAGAAATCAAATTGCCGCACATGCGCAGAAGGGTATCAATGCCCTATAAACAAATACATACGGAAAATGTGCTATATAAATGCATTACCTTAACGGGGCTTGAAAAAACACTTGGATTTAAGCTTGCCCCTCAGACAAGCAGCTCTCAAATTTTGCTTTTCCTGGGCAAGGCTTAGTTTATTTTTGTTATTTAATTGGCAAATGACTTGCCTGGGGCCCTGCCCATTGGGCAAGTGAGAATGAGAAGTTACTTGCCCAGCAAGAAAATGTACTTCTCCTAGACAACTGGACAGCACTTTTTTCGAGCTCTGCATAATCATCATTTAGAAAACTGGAAATAGCATTAAACTGAAAATTCGTAATTACAGAACATAATTCTGAAACCTAATAATATTACTATAATATATAATTACCTTTCTTCAATCTCCGGATGTTTCAGAATTTCATACAGAGTAAATGACAGTTGGTTTGATGTGGTCTCTTGTCCTGGCAAAAGATAGTACTTAATGATTATTGCTGGACTGAAAGATTTGAACAGACCAAACTTACATTATACAGGAGAAGAGCCCTGTACCTATCACTGTTAAGCCCAAGGGAAGGCGGGGGGAGGGGGGGGGGGAGGGGGGGAGGGGAGAATGGGCAAGGGGTGGGAATTTTGACATTTTCTGAAAACAAAAATTCCCACCCCTAGGACTACATAATTGGTAAAAAGTACCAAAATTCCCCATCCTGGGACAAAGAAATCTCATAAACATATAAGCATGCAGAGGATTATTGACCTGTATTTAAGCAATAGAGCACTTTTCTAAACGCGAGGAGGATTAGGAGAATTCGAGACAGTTTTGCAAACCTGAGACACAGTGGTTTGCATAACTTTCGAGAATTCTCCTTACCCCCGGAGTGTTTAGATGAGGTTTTGTAAACATGGAAAAAGTGCTCTATTGCATTTATAAAATAATTCTCAAAAATACATGCGAATCTAAAACGTCACAACTGTGTATACATACTCTCATCTTAACACACCTATCGACCAATGAGAGCGCGCGTAGTAGCTCAGTTACTTTATAAAAAAGGATGAAAACATAGCTTCAGTTTTTTCCTCTGTGACTACTTTCCAACATGATTTCCATTGGGTTCTGAAAAAGACCTCACTACTCCAACTGATAGATGTCCAACAGTAGTGATTAATCGTAGACATGATGATAGATGTGAATGCAGCCATAACACTACTGGAAAAAAGACCTGAAAAAATTTTCTGGCTTTGAACGGGATTTGAACCCATGACCTTTGGGATACCAGTACAATACTTTCCCAACTGGGATATCAAAGCCACATGGATATTTACAAGATGGCAGATGGTTCATTACCAGTGAGTCTCTCTTGGTCCTTCAAGATGACGACAGTGTCAAATGCCTTACCCTGGGGACATTGTGTACATATAATCAAAATCCCTACCCAGAGGACAGACTTCACAATCCAATTCCTGAGGGTAGTCTGTACCCCCCCCCCCCCCCCCGCCCTGGGCATAGCACAGATGGGTGCATTTCCTCTATATAAAATCCAAAGAGGGGTTTAGTATGCAAAAAAAAAAAACAAAAAAAAAACAGAAAAAAAATGGCAAGAGGACCTCATAAAAAACATGGGGCTTGTAAAGTTAGGTTCCCTCCCAAGAAATACAAGATGACTAAAACTAGTATATACATTAAACTTATTCCTAATTCATGAGTTTTACATCAGAATATATATCTTTGCCAGGGTTTTTTTGGACCAGTTTTTGATATATTTTAGATTTACAATTCATAATAATTTCAGACAGAAATGGCACAGGAATTATTGATATTGGATTGCCTTCTCCATGCACAATCACCACAGGCATCCCGAACTCATGATTCGAGGAATCAATCAAACATTTATTAATGATTTATGTACGCGTATCGAGTGGGATGTGACCCCCTAAAGTGCGTGGTATTGTGTTGCGCTTTGGGCCGTTGAGAATTTGAGTACTTTAAAAGGCATTTGTGTGGAGTTTAAAATAATGAAGGATTAAATGGCGCAATGAAATAAAATGTTACTTTTTTTGAATAAAATAAAGACAAATAATGTACTCACCTTGCCTGGTTTCTGTTTTTCATCGTTTTTGGGGGCTTTTGAGGTGTTTGTCGCAGCTTTCTACAGACGAAGTCAAGGCTGGACAGAGCTGTTTCGAAAACCCTGTACTGCGAGGCCGTTTTCTCGCTGTAATTTGAATCCGCTGCTCAATTTTCCCCTATAACGCAAAGAAGGATAGTCCATTTGTCTCCTTTTCTGGTCGGAAAAATCTGTCTCCTTTCTGCCCCAATTTGGACAATGTTTGCTTCACTACTAGAGCTTTCAACTGTCTGCCGTACCTTGTGACCGTCCTTTCGAATACTGCACAGTTTGAAATCAACATTAGTGGTCTTACATTACAATGAGATGTCAGAATGCTCCTGCAGGGTTGTTGGGAGAGAAGGGTATATTTTAACTGAAATTTTTGACTGTACACCTGTCTGTTAAGTCTGGAAATCAACATTAGCCACTGCTCTAGTATGACAACTGCAACTTACCAGACAGGTGCACAGTCAAAAATTTCCATTAAAATATACCACCCTCTCCCGACAACCCTGCAGGAGCATTTTGACACCTCATTGTAATGTAAGACCACTAATGTTGATTTCAAACTGTGCAGTAGTCAAAAGGACGGTCACAAAGTACTTCAGACAGTTGAAAGCTCTAGAAGTAAAGCAAAAATCGTTCAAATTGCAGCAGAAAGGAGGAAGATTTTTCTAAGCTGACCAGAAGAGGGGACAAATGGACTATCCTTCTTTGCGTTATAGAGGAAAATTGAGCAGTGGATTCAAATTACAGCGAAAAAACGGCCTTGCAGTACAGGGCTTTCGAAACAGCTCTGTCCAGCCTTGACTTTGTCTATGGAAAGCTGCGACAAACATATCAAACCCCCTAAAAACGATGAAATAGACCAAACGGACAACAACAACCATGCAAGGTGAGTATATTAGTTTTCTTTATTTGATTAAAAAAGTAACATTTGATTTTATTGCATGATTTTATCCTTCGTTACTTTAAACTTCATACAAACACCATTTAGAACGCTAAAATTCTCAACGGCCCAAAGCCTAACACAACACCGTGCACTTTAGGTGGTCACGTCTCACTTGATACAGGTACATAAACCTTTAATATTTGATCCATTCCTCAAATCATGAGTTTGGGACGCCTGTGAAATCACATGCTTAAAAGAAGGAAAAATATTTATTAATGTACATGTAAGCACTGGCATCAAAAACAGATTCTCTAAATATAACCTGCAATGAAAACGGTCAAAAAGTTATCCACCAGGTCCTCTATATCAAGGTCAGGATTTGTAGTTGCTTCTTTAAGAATGTGTTCCAAAACATCCTTGGGAGTTTCTGCTCCATTCTTCAAAGCCAAGCATCGTTCTTTGATGACTTCTGTGGCAAAGTTTCGTAGAAATTTTATTGCCTTGATGACTGAATTTTGATATGGAAACATGGAAACGTTGAACATCCAGAATGGATTTTGAAAACTTGCCTCGATTCCTTCAAGTACTTTTGACACTGCGGTAGGAAACTCGGAGGCTGGATTACGTATTGTGTCAAGATCGATGTTGAATCCAACCTGAAATAAGGAAATATTACCTATCAGATATACCCAGTAGTTACAACAATCATACGCCATTACAATTTAAATTCAGGTTTCTATTAAACAGTTAGGTTATTAGCTCAAGATTTCTATCATGTGATAGTTGACGAGGGTGCAGCCCAAGTCAACTATCAGGAATAGAAGTCGAGAGCGAATAATCTAATTGTTTTTAATCAGTATAAATCTACCAGACCAATCGTTCAAAACTCTAGCTAAACCTTCTTCACAGGCACTTCAAAAATGCAAAGAATGGGCTTTAATTTTGATAACAATTGCATACTGCTACAATCATGGACAAAAGTCCTTGGGACACCTATGGAATTTAACGAATTATCTGTGTTTTACCACTGAAGTTTGAAAAAAATGCTCCTTTCCTTTGAAAGACACGTTACTGTTGTCCCTCCCCACCCAATACAATGTTGAAAATCAGAAGAAATTGCAGCTAGTAGTTTTCAACATTGTATGGGGGGTGGGGGGCGAGGTTAGGCAGGTGAAGTAGTATTCACGTCTGGCGTGTGCGCAAGAGCACCAAAAGCGCAAATTTGTCCCAAGACTTTTGTCCACGGTTGTAGGCTACTCACCATCTACAACAGATTAGATAGCGAGTAGCGTAGCCAATCAGTCAATGGCGTCCGTGATAAAACACTAGCAAATTTATATGTCTGCTATTTGATAGCTAAGAAAACCAAACATCTGTGTGGATACCTGCCAGGCTTTTTCTGAATCACAGGCATGGGATTTTCTTCTGAAGATTTCTAATTTATGCATTTTGAACATTTTCTGTTCCCAATCCCAGGATGTACTTTGTCAAACATAAAGTGGTCATCAGACTTTTCTCTTGAAGATCGGAGAATTGAGGGAGTAGTCACTGGTCCATGTTTATGTATTTGCTGAAAATGGTTGGAGCATAGAAAGACCTTTCTATATATAGCTGTTTCAAGAAAGGTTGTCCTGTAAAACATGTAAAAAGTGTATGCAACAATACCAAAAGGTGTTATCTATACTATACATGTAGGTAACCTCCTAATGCAGGTGTTCTTAGAGCTTGTCACAAAGATTGGAAGATTACGTGACAAGTCCTAAGAGCGTCTGCATAGGTGGCTAATCTATAGTAGTCTCAGAAGGAAATGCCATGAATTTATTAACGAAATACGGTGAGCTTTGATAACCAACAGAAAACAACAACTACCCATAACACCTTTGCTATTGCCAAGTATGCTCTTACACCCTGATTTTTTTGATTGATTTTGACCATAACCTAACTGGGTATAGGGCCAGGCTCTTACACCATACGACAACCTTACAACCTTGATAGAAGTATGGACGGTAGCAATAAGTAGTCCCGTTTAACTTTTTGTTGAAATAATGTAGAGGAGTTATACTGTATATATATTTTTTGGAGTTTTAACATTTGGCATCAATATAGAGTTTCAGTAGCTATCTTTGGCTACGCAATAAAACATGTAATATTTAACAACCACTGATTAACTCTCCCGTAAGTGGACATCCACACTATATTTCATAGGTGTCCACTTATGGAAATAACTCTCATAAGTGGAGAGCTCTACTTGTGGACACTTTTTTCCAGTTCTTGAGGGTCTCCACTTACGAGAGAGTTGACTGTAGTTTACTCTCACAGTGCCTCTTTCCACCCAAGTAAATAAATGGGTACCGGTGACTTAAACGCTGGGGGTAACCCTGTGATGGACTAGCATCTCATTCAGGCAGAAGTAGAAATACTCCTAGTCACTTCATACTACAGAAACCAGGATAAGCTCTGGCCTGATGGGTCACTTAGCTTGCATGAAGACTTTACCTACCTTGCCAATTATATCAAGGGTAACTCTTGCAAATTCATCAACCATCTTCACTGGAGTGCTTCCATCAGCCAGCTGACTCAGTTTCTCCAGAAACCCATCACCAACTGAATTAAAAGCATCCATTAAGTTCATGAGGTACTTCCTGTGGAACGCTGGGTTCAGCATGTTTCGCTTCCGACTCCAAACTTCATGATCGAGCTCCGTTAAAATGCTGCGACCGACTGCTCGTTGGCCAAACACGTAACTTAGAAGGGAATACACGCGATGGGCTTTTGGCAAATTCAACGTGACAAGCGCTTTCTTTGCCGAATCTGGATCCGACAATATCGCAACTGGGACATGGTAGATCCACATAACGTAAACCGAGCCATATTCGTGATACCAGTTGTACCAAATAACAGTCATTCCTCTGCCTGGAACTCTTTTCTTTTCCTTTCGAATAAAAACAAGATTTCCGGTGAAAAAGCCATCCCTAGCTGGCCCGGGAATGTGCCGGTAACGCCAGTGTTGGTAGAGGACGTACAGGCTAAACGAAACGAATCCAAAAGTGACAAGGGAAGCTAACGTCACAGTGGCAAAGCTCAAAGCTGTTACAGCCATTTCTATCCTTTATGACCCTTTGTACAACGTCAGGAGCTCATCACTTAACAACGACTGTTGTTTGGCAAGTGGAAGATTCTTTCTCCGCCAGGAGCCTTCTATCTCGCAGGCTTGTACTTACCAATAGACGGTTTGAAATTATAGCTCAACAAATTGTCCTGTGACAATCACGATGTGCGATTGCTCCAAAACGCAATCTGTCAAGCGAAACCTCCTGCTACCTGCTACGCACGACTTTCAGGGCCGCCATTTTTCTTTCTTTAGTCCCCAGGCTCCCGTTACCGAGAGGCGCACTCTCGTTCCCAGAGCCTAAGTTACCTCTTCTGGACAAGGGTAACCTGGGGCCCGTTTCTCGAAGGTCCCGAAAAGGTTTCGCACCCTGAAAGCCATAGCAAAATCGCGAACCTTATGATTACAGAGTTGTTTTATTCACGTATTCTTGATATAAGCAGGGGTTTCCTTCAAACAAGAAGTTTCAAGCGTATACACTTCTCCGTTTTTAGATACAGATGGGCTGGGCTCTGGGAACGAATTGACGGGCGCAATACTCGCACGCATGAGCAGAGGGTCATCCGGGACGTTAGATGTACATGTGTCTGGTTGTCTCCATATGTATGGGTGTGTTGATGAACGTCATTAAAATAATTGTAATAAACAGATTAAAAAAATAATAAACAACTAAATAAATAAATAAATAAATAAATAAATAAATAAATAAATAAATAAATAAAATAAGTAAATAAATAAATAAAATCAGTGAGCTTATGGAGTTTTTCAGACTGATTTCCATGTCTCTGTAGTGGGTCAAAACTGGAGTGTGCAAAGAGAGATTTCTCACGAAAGAAACATCAAGGAACAATCACTGATACAGGTTGATTGATAATTTATTACCAAATTTATGGTTTAAAAATAGTTTTATAGCATAAAAGATAAAATTTTGAAAAAAAAATAACCTTTTATTACTACATTAATAAAACTGAGATAAAATAATCCCAGAAATCTTATGAATAAATTTAGAAACACTATTATTAACCCTTTGAATACCGAACTTTCGCCAAAAAATACTGTTTTTAACCGTTTAGTCAGGTTTTTTAGCTGTCATGACGCTAACTAAGCCTAAGTTTAGCTAAAAAAGTTTTTTTTTAACTAAAAGGAGAGATTTTTCGAGGATTAGGTACAAAATTGAGCAAAACTTCAATTACGGGCATGCACATAAGCCAAAATTTGGACTTCATTTTTTTTTTTTGCCATTAACCTTTCTCAATTTTGTTTGTGGGCCCTTTCCTTTCTGTTTTTTTCTGCCCTTTTACACTCATGGCTACCTTTTGCATTGTATGTCCTTTCTGGCTGCAGTGAAAAGTTGGATGTTAATTATAGGCAAAGCCTAGAAATGGACCTTGATCAATCATAGGTGTTGTGGACCATTTTACCACCGTTTTGGACCAAAACCAATAACCTTGTTTTTCGATTTGCGACGTCGGAATGTCATCGATATCTAAACCTGACCATTCTGCGGAAAGGGCTAGCCTAGCACTACTATCTGCTTATCAAGAATATCTGATGACATTTAAATAGATGACGTCACAAGTGGTACAAAGAGCACGACCATTAATTACACATATATGCGTAGTTGGTATTCAAAGGGTTAAGCCCCCATAATCTTTATAATTTGTAAAAATCATTTCTACATATAAGCCCTCCTGAACGTGATCTCTTACAGCCTCGAGCAGGCCCTCTTGTTTGAGTATCTCCAAGTGGCTGCAATTTACATGCCTGGGGGCACTCCCTATGTCTACATGGGGAGGCTCTGTCCAGGAGGGGTACCTTTCTCAGGCTTCAGGTATATAAAAGGGCGAAGGGTAGGGATTTCACAAGTTGAGCCATCTGAAAGGGTGCGGTAATCAGAGTATCTTGACTGGTGCCGCAACATGAACTGACCAAATACTACTTGTTTTTTGGTTAACATCTCCTCTGGCAGTGCTTGCTGTTCTCCCATAATATTGTTCGTAATTTTGTTCCCAGGGTTTGGAAAAGGGTTGCAGTTCTAAAGCAGGTATGTGAAAGAGGCACCTTTTCCAATAAAAGGTATATGGGGTAGGGTAGCTTTTCTGTGAAAATGGTATACAAAAGGATAAGGGGTTGAACCTTGGGGCAGAGCCTCCCCGTATAAAACTTTCTAGAGTAGTCCCCTGGGTTTACAAGCCAGCAACTAACACAGGCCCACCCATGAGGAGTAAGAGAGCCTGCTGACTGGTGAGTAATCCCATGATTGGGTGCAATGAAATTTCTTCCTGTTACAAAGCTCCACTACTGTTGGGGTTGATTTTTAGTTTTAATTGTATCTGTAACAAAATTCTCGATCGGGATTTGTTCTCTGCACGCATATTTGACACGTAATCGGTGCGCGATCATGTGGGTGTCCAATTACAGGTATCCAATCTGAACTTTTTGTAATTGGATACCTGTAATCAGATACCCTCGTGATTCGCTCATCAATTACATGTGCTTTAATGGCTTCCTTTGCAATGTTTCCTACAGTTTTCAAAACTTATGAAAAGTGCTACAGACGTGTTCGCTCAAAAGAAGTTTTTAAAAGACATTTCTAATTCCGAAATTTGTTATAGATACAATTAATTAGTAATTGGACCTTGTGTCGTACAATTCAGGGAAAAATTGTGCTCGTAATTTCAAATTGCCCTCAAGCTTTGCACTTGTCTGATTTTTGAATTACTCACACGATTTCTCCCTGAATTGTACTCCACTCGGTCAAATTACTATTACATATTATCAGTATATTTCAATCTTCTGATGCAAACATCTGATGATCTCACAACTTAGACATTAATTTTATGTTTGGAGAGTTGAGAAGTGCAGGTATCTAACTCTAGTTTTGACTCTAACTAACTCATGGTGTAAGCAAACTCAACTTGAAAAAATAAGCCTACCAAAAAATAAATACTTACAGCTTAAAATAATATCCAGATTTTTGCATCATATTCAGTAAATTGGATTCTCAAGCTCCTAATCTTCAAAGGGGATCTTGATTACTTAACTGGTCTACAGCTCACCCAATAAAAACAACACATGCTCAGAAATACCCTAAGTTAGGCTAACAAGAGAGAGTAATCCTTGCAAAATTTAGTTCTTGAGTCATGTTCGAAAAAATTATCATGTACTTTCTTTAAACAATTGAAAGCAACTCCACTACAGTTTGTGATGAATCTGGTCATAAAACCTTGCCCTCGTGAAATAGAGGTACCCCATCTTACTTTTAGCAACTCAAGAACAATGTCCTGCAAGTACTACAGGAGTTTCATTAAGGGCCTGCCTGGTTTGAACATCTGGTAAAGTGTTTCAAATAGTTTTGCTCGCCTGTGAAAAACAGTTACCCTCCTGCTGAAAACATCAACAAAAGTCCTGGTACTAACTGAACGTATTTTTGTGATACTTTTTAAACTAACTTTTCTACACTAGAGTGTCATTTTGTAACAGTAGCAAGAGGTCTACCTAAATGAGGCCCTGTTAGGGGGAGGGGTTAGGGTATGCATCTCCCCCGTCCGATTTTGGACACTCACCTCATTGCCAAAATTAGAGCTCAAGTCTTCATGTTCATGGTCAATTTACCAACCTAGGAGTCCTGTAACTTGTCAGACTTCTATCCCAACAGGGTCTCCTAAAATTACTAAAATTTTTAACCTTACTCAGGGCTCCAAAAAAACTTGAATGCCAGATTGCCCTTCGCACAAGAAGCTTTCAAATTTTGCTTGCCCTAGGCAAGTCTTAGTTTACTGTTTTCTTTTCTTTTTTTTATAATTTTAGTTGGGAGATGACTTGCATAGGCCCTTGCCCATTCGGCAAGTGACAATGAAAAGTTTCTTGCCTAGCAGGAAAATCTACTTGTCCCAGACAACTGGTCAGCACCTTTTTCAGAGTCCTGCGTACTGCATTTTACTCAAACTACCGTGTGGTCTAAGATTAATGGCTCAGAGTGTAAGTAATAAGGTATGCTGGATATGCCATGTCAAGTTTATAGAGAATGTAAACTGTACAACCATTTGTGACTCCATTAATGCTGTCATAGCGAATGTTAGATGCTCCTTTCAGAGGAGGCATTTTTATGCTTGCGTCAGGGCGTAGAAAAACACTGTCTCCTGTAAGGACATGAGCGAGAAAAAGTTGGAAGTGTTGCGTTTGCGCAACACAAAACACAAATCCTTTGTGGCAATATGCGGCCTCTGAAGCAAAATAAGTGCCACGTCCCCACATGCCATTTTCAGAGTACCGCATGTCAAAACCATCTTCACCCATCCAGATGGAATCAGGATTTGTTAGCCTGGTACCATGAAACAACTCCTTTTCATTGATGCATGTAGGTCCTGTGAAGGGGAAAATAAGTACAATTAAAGTATGTGAACAATATATTAAATGAGATAAATGTGGTGGGACCTCTTTGGTCTGAAAATTATCGATCCACAAAAACCTGGTCTTACTGCTTACTATGGTGGTCTTTTAAGGAAGTTTATAAACTTGCTGTATCAAAATACACGTAACTTCAGGAATAATCTTTTCAATCACTATACAAACCTGTAGCCAGCTAAAAATACAATTTACTGAATTAAACAAGACATTAATAATTTTGTACATGACCAGGAATTTTCTGACCTTAAAAGAAATTATTTCTCCACTTTTTCCAACAATTACAGCAAACTTCACCGTGCATTGTCTTCCTCATATTGTCAGGTCCCTACAGAACCCTTTTACACAACTCAATGAGAACTCAGACTGACCATTTTTGTCTTTCAGTAAATGGCGCTGTATTGCATATTTCCTGTAAAGCCACTTGTTCTGCACCTGTTGTATGTCAACAACCTGGGCTGCCTTCAAACTCCTTTTCAAGCTTCGCTGAACATGATCCCACTCAGCCGAGCCTGGACGCACACTTATCAGCTCTGCACTACCAGTCTGTTGCTGCCAGTCACTTGGTACACTAAGGGCCTCTTGTGGAATTAAGCTTTTTCCACTGAAAGGGAAAGATTAGGACACACAGTGGAATCCCGTTAATATGGACACCAAAGGGACATGATGAAGTGTCTGCATTATCCGTGTGTCCGTATTAAGTGGGCTAATTTAAGAGAAAATATATGAGCTTTTTAGATGTCGAGACAAAGAAAACTGTCTGTTATGAGCGGGTGTCCGTAGAGTGGGGTTTTACTGTAGCATAAAAGGAACATACAGTACAAAAGAAACTGCAGGTGAGGTTTGACCAAAATGGAGAAAAAAAATTGTTACTAACTTGGATGCATTTTTCATTTGCATCAGAGAAACACCTGCCATAGTTGAATTTAAGTGGCTTGTCCAAAGTGAAATTTTAGTTAAATCCTTGTTCTAATCTTACCATGAATTTAGTATGTAATTAATTTAACTTTTTTTTTTTTAAATTCAGTTCCTGTGAGTTCATAGTGATTTTTCTTTATTATTTTCATATTTTTCTTCTGTAAACCACTTCATGTTGGTTTCCTCTCTAAAGATTTAGTGTATCATTATTAAATATTTTTCATTAGTTTCAAGAATCTGCTGTTTCTTGTCAACAATTTCTATTCTCATCTTGGGTACACAATGGCAAGTCTGCTGGTCTGCAAATCTGCAGACCAGTAGATTTTTTTCTTCATACCTCAGTTGGTAGAGCATTGCACCGGTATCGTGGAGGTCACAGGTTCGAATCCTGTTGAAGCCCTGATTTTTTTCAGGCTTCTTTCCAATTGCTTAAATTGGAAAATTTACTGCGATGATCATTCTTCACTTTCATCTATAACTGCAGTTCAAATATGAATTATTTCATATATACTTCACATCATTTCACTACTCATGGGAAGATATGAACTCAATTAATTGACCTCGCTCCCAATGTGTGGCTTCATAGCTCAGTTGGTAGAGCATTGCACCGGTATTGCTGTGGAGGTCATGGGTTCGAATCCCATTGAAGCCCTGATTTTTTTCAGGCTTCTTCTTTCCAATTATTGCTTAAATTGGAAAATTTACTGCGATGATCATTCTTCAATTTCAAGTCTTCAGGTCTTTTAATGATCAAAAGATACAGGCTTGCTAGCCTGTAACTGTGTAAAGTCATATTAGAGTGAAATTTAAATGTGATTCATAACATAGATATATTGGAAAGTTTCTTGCTACCCCAAAATATATTTATTTTCCTTCAACGAAACACCCCTAGCCAATATAATTAGACTCAGTAAGTACAAAATCAGCCACCAAGAAGTCAAAAGCAGACTTACCCTATTTCTTTCCTTTCGTCGCTGCCACCAGGAACTCTAATGATTGGAGTTTTCTGACCACTTTCACAAACCATTATCATCTGGCCAAAATTTACCTTGAAATGTTTGGTCGATCCAGACAACCTTATAGCCTTGACACCTGCATGGCTAGATTGACCCTGTGTGTCACAGGAATTGAATTCTTTCTCCAGAGCAGTACATTCAGAATCTGTAAATGGAACCAGCTTGTCGCTTTCTGATTCCCAGAACCAAGTCACTGGTGGAATAGCCTTCTTTTTTGTGTTTTTCCCATGCAGAGGGATAGGGTTACTTCCTAGCTCTTTCCCCACCAGGGCTACCCGGTTAGGTTCACCTGCATACTTGTCCAAAAGTGAACTGATGTAGGTGGGGTCGGCATCTGGGAATACCTTCTTTAAAATCTCAAGATCACTTAGAGCTGCTGCTACAGGTAAAGCACCCTCGCTACTTGTATTGCTAGATTGAGTTACCTCTTCCATCTGCTTGCATTCTGTAGATACTGGGCATTCCTGTGCATTTTCTGCTGAAGGATTTTCTGTTGCTTTCTCCTTGGATGCAGAACACCCTGTACTTGTATAAGGTTTGAGTGGGCTGTGATTGTTACCCTTGCCATTGGCTGCCATGGCAACTGTCCCAGAGCACGTATCTGAACTTCTGCAGTGAATATCTGTTGAAAGCTGAAGTGGTCTTTTCAATGCTGACTGGTCACAATGAGGGGTATTTTCTCCATCAGCATTAATTTTTACTATTTGTAACTTTTTAGGTTTATTCATAGAAGGATGGAGATTTCCTCCCTTATAGCGAATACAAATCCCATGATGTTGCTTGGGTGAAGTGGTTCCTGGGTTAGACTGTTTAGTGCGATAAAATGACTGTTTTGGACTGTTTGCTACACTTTTGACAAAGACTAAGTCATCTTCTTTGTCAACATTGGATGTTGTTTCACTCGCAAAATGCTCAGGTGATCTCAAAGAGCCAGTTTTGCTTCTGTTAAGGTTACTTGACCGTGGCTTTTCTTTCTTAATGGAATGTGATCTCAAAGGACTTGATTTTTCCCTTGTGGTACTGCTTAATATGTTAGCTTTACTTTTGAGTTCCTCTGCTTCTCTCAAAACATCAGCTGAGCTTGAACACTTAGCTCCATTTCTGCAGATGCCACCTCTTTTCACTTTGCTTGGAGAGGGTGTTGCAACTTGATCCTCATTGTGCAAGCTATCTTCAACAGTAGAAGCATCTGCCTTGTGTTTCAATCCACACTGTTGTTGTGTTGAATTTTGCCCGAAATTCACACCTGGTGTACAGTCCCCTTCCAGAAGCATGCTAACAATTATTGGCATACAGTTGGGGTTGTCATGGAAACTCTCCAGGTAATTCCTTAAGGTAGCAACGTCATACGCTGGAAACATTTCAGACAAAGTAGCAAGATTGTCTTCAAACCTCTGACCAGATTCTGTGTCAGAAGATGAGTTACTTACTTCGCTTGCAACACTGGGAACACCAGTCACTGTTGAGGTAGAACGATTTGGCTGTTGCATGTTGATTACTTTTTCAGACCATATAATTTCTGCAAAGGATCCTGTTCGTCACTGCATGCAAGTCTCCATAAATTACCTGGGAAAAATTGCATTGATAAGATCAATGATTCATTCACTTCATGGTGATTTACTATTTCAGAGACAAGAATTTCTTCATTTTAAGCGCCTCAAGTAGCTTATCCTTTCCAGGGGAAATCATCATCATCATCATCATCATCATCATCATTATCATCACATTATTTGCCACAATGAAAAAAAGAAAGTATATACAATTACATCATTTGAAAGGACAGCAAGACCTCCAAAAAACACCAGGCCAATAGTCCTGGCATATATAGTCTATCAAACATTCAGAAATCAAACTCAAACTCAATCCGTGAATTGAGTTTGATTCATATGTGAATTTCATTTCCGAACCAATCGAAAAAATTGAAGTAAATCCATTAGATTATGTTATTGTTTTTAAACAAGTTTGACAAAAATCAAGAGTTTAGAAATCATACATTTGATAGATTTCGATTCCGTGGACGGCATAGCCAGTTCAGCATCCCAACAGATTTTGCTTTGAACTGGTTAGTACCTGGACAGATGAAGTGATCTCTGATAATCGATTCCTATGGGGCGCCGTACTGGACAATATTACGAACATTTCTTAAACATGCTTAACTCCTACTTAGCGTGACATACTTTATATTCTGTATGGTCATTATCATATAACCATGCCAAAATCTAAATAAAGAAACTCAACTTACTTCATATTCTGTATGGTCATTTTCATATAACCATGCCAAATTCTAAATAAATATGCTTAACTTACTTTATATTCTGTATGGTCATTGTCATATAACCATGCCAAATTCTAAATAAATATGCTTAACTTACTTCATATTCTGTATGGTCATTGTCATATAACCATGCGAAATTCTAAATAAATATGCTTAACTTACTTTACATTCTTTCAGGTCTTTGTCATATAATCATGCCCATATACACTTATATTGAGCATTCTAAACTTCCATGCGTATGCAGTATGGTATGATGCACCACGCGCTTTATATGCTGATTTTGTAACCAGGTCTCTCGCGGCCAGTGACGGAACCAAAATGGCGGCTCTAGGTGGCATTGCTGGGTCAGAGAATCGACTCATATCATTTTTTGAACGGACAAAAGCACTACTTGCCGAGGCAGAACAATGCATTTATATATTTTCATCTGCTGGGGACATAGACAGAATAGAAATGTTACACGAGAGGCTTTCAGAGGCTGGGGAAACTGTTTTTATTTTGAAAGAGAGCGCTTCCGAACTCATCAGTTCGGATCGTGATTTAGAAATGGCAAATTTTCATAGCAACATGGATGAGCTGTCCACACACTTGACAAGACTGCGAGTCTATTTTGAGAATATGGCAGATTATTTAAGTGAAGACACAGTAAATGTGCCAGCCCACCAATGCAAGAGGGAGTACACAGGTATGAGAGGTCAACCGAAACTGGAGGTTTCCAAAAGGCAAATACAGTTTCTCCGCGAGTTGCACTTTCCTTGGGTCAGAATAGCGGAACTTCTCGGAATCTCCACAAAAACCCTAACAAGAAGGCGGCAAGAGTTTCAAATCGATGGCGAGGAAGAGATGAACTGGTCGTCTGCTGGAAATGGCGCACTAAGGGAAATCATGCAAGAAATAATGACGGTCACTCCTGGAATTGGTCAAACCCGAATGTTAGGTGCATTACATAGCAGGGGAATACGAGTGCAACGATGGAAAGTCAGAGAAATGATGCGCGAGCTGGATCCAGTTGGAACAGCACTTCGGTGGAGAGGAACCATATGTAGACGAAAGTACAATGTACAATGTCCAAATGCGCTCTGGCACATCGACGGAAATCACAAGATGATACGCTGGCGATTTGTGGTACACACGGCTATTGATGGATATTCCAGGTTGATACCATATGTGTACTGTGCAGACAATAACAAATCAGATACCGTACTTGAACTGTTTCAGAATGCCTGCCAATCTTATGGCATACCTTCAAGAGTTAGAAGTGACCATGGTCTTGAAAACATGGGCGTGGCCCGAATGATGTTGGAGTGCCGGGGAGTCAACAGAGGAAGCATGATAACCGGAAGTTCTGTGCACAATCAAAGAGTTGAACGGCTTCATAGGGATGTAACCAGTGGTGTCCTCAAAAGTTATATCGACGAGTTCAACATGATGGAGACTTCTGGCCTATTAGACCCTGTTAATGAAGTTCATTTGTTATCACTTCATCTTGTGTATTTGCAGGAAATTAACAAATCTCTGGAAGAATTTACCAGACAATGGAATTACCATGGTCTTAGCACAGAAGGTGGTTCATCTCCTCTCCAGCTTTGGACCGAGGGCATTCTGAGAACTGCAACAGACAGGAACTCGCCTTTAGATGTTATTTTAACAGAGGAAGAATTAGTTTGGTACGGAGTAGATGAAGATGACAGTTCTGTTACAGAAGAGGACCAAGAGGTAGTTGTTCCAAGTAGTAACATACCTCTGAGTGGAAGTCAACTAGACCACCTTCATTCCCTAATACCCACAAACCTGAGAAAGGACGAAAGAATCCTCAAATATGTTGAGCTTGTTGGGGTTGTTCATGCTATGCATCAGGAATAATTAGAACATAACTATTGTATGGGGAGTAACTTGAGGAAAAGTAACAGGTCCTTTTAGAGGACTGGGAAAAGTAATGTCAGTACCAAAAAATGCTTGCTCAGTAGTGGAAAAAAACGACATGTGGAGGTTCAGTCTGGGTTTGCTAAGTTAATTTCAAGTTTAGAAATTTATTTGTATACAATCTTGCCATAACTGGGAATAACTGGATCAGTGTCTTCCACTCATGTCACAAGACCCAGGAATTCTTTTCTCTTTTCTCTCACAGCAGCAGATGTAGCATGTGAGTTCAGTAAAGAAACAATTTGCAAATGCCACACAGTATTGACAACTAAGGTTTTCTTTCAAATTGTTTTTTTTTAATTTACTGGTATTTCCATTGTGTTTGAGGTTACCGCTTAAATTTGTCTTTTAACATCACAGTTAGTTAATGTTGTTGTTTTTGGCATCAGCAGCACCAAAACAGGTCACTAGGTAATCATTAGACAGCTAAGATCCTATAAAGACAAACAAGCAGGACAGTCAGGTCCATGTGTTGCTGTATTGAGGGACTCCAACTGAGTTATTCATGTTTAAATTCACTCAATAGCATCTTTTACAAATTATATTATTACCCTTGGCAAAAAACTACGGGTACCTTGGTTATGTGGAGACTTAAGTGACTCTTGTTACAAATTGAGGAAGCATAAAATGGCAAATAAAACACAACATTTATTGTCACTTTGTCATTTTTTTCCACTGTTACACAAAAAAGTTGTTTGTCATGCAACACTACAAGTAAGTAAATTACATGGGGATGCAGGTGCTCCCTGCTCATGAACAAACATTGTGAACAGCTACAGCATCATTTCCTGATCAATCCAAATTTAAGGATAGCTAGCTTCAAAACAACTCAAAACTACTGGTGAAAATGACTTAACACTGTGGTTTCATGAGTGCATGTTCTCTGAATATTCTCTTTTAATAGTCAATGCCAGTGAAAGTACAGTATGAAAGTTAAAAAATGGTCATACATGTACATGAACTTCTGCAATTCACACATCACGTTAAATCTTAATTATTAATTAAACCTTGAAGGACTAGGGTTCTACATGTAGAAATTTCAATGGGCACAACAATAAATGTCAACATTAACATGTGGCTGAAATACTTCTTAAAAAATCAATGTGACAACAACAAATGCCATTGAATTTTTAAGTGGGAAAATATTCCTCTAAAAAGTGAGGAACTGAACTCTAACATTTACATGCTAACTACAATGTCACGACTGAATAAACCGGTGGATATGAATTACACACAGTTACAGGATTTCTTTGCAGAACTAATGACAGCATTCAGCAATAAACTGAAACTTTCTTCACTTTCAAAGTGATTTGGAAGAGTTAATGAAAGCAAACATGTTGATGCAAAAATAGAAGGAACATTGTCAAATTTTACATTGATTCTACTTAGTCCAAAGTTGGGCAAACCAGAGGAACCAGTGACAAAAAAGACAAAATTTTCCAACATTTGAATATCAGCCTTACGTAAGTACTGTTTAAGGTAATTTGCAACAGTTCTGTCATCTTCACTCATCTCAGATGGAAACTGTAGTACATCAACCAATTGTGCTGCACTCAACCTACTATCACTGCTGGGCACAAACAGCTTCTCAAACATGTCAGGGTACTCTGCCATTTTAGCACGAAAGCCAAGTACAGCCAGTCCTTCTCCAAGCTGATCTAGAACAATCTTGGGTTGGCTTATGACATCATGAATTATTATCCCTTGGATGACCCTCATTTTGTTGTCATTCTGAAAAAAAAAATCATTTGTTTTAGTGTTGGGTATAAAGACCTGCTGTGGTAGCTGGGGACACTCAATAAACTATTATTGTAAAATGGAAAAAGGAACTTGCCTTCAATCAAAAATTTGAAAGAAATCAGTTTCTAATATTATTATCCTTTGAAGACTTACAGATAAAACTACCGACATGCCACACTCTGACAAAAAACTAGCCACTTCTTCTTGGTCCAGTGTGGCGACATCTTCAGCCTGAGCAATCTGTTAACAAGAAAACTCCTGGTCAATCCTCCCTTTGTTAAGGATATAAATCTGTTCAAGTTTACATTCATTCAATACACAGTGCACAGTGATGCCAGTATCTTTCTTTGTGTGTCTACAGTTTCCTCATACCTAGTTGGGCCAGAAATTATATTGTAAATGTTTTCCACCCTCTGTCCACCCTAACTCTGAATAAAACAAGGAGGCTGACTTCCCTTTTGTTAGTCATCAGCACTTGTTGAAAGATATTAGCACTTACTTAAAGAGCAAACTACTTAAAAAGGGAAGGGACAAAACATTACTATTGGTATGCAAGCACAAATACATGTACAATACCTTGTCAATAAAATTTTTCACAGACTCCGAGCAGTCTCCATAGTTCAGTGAATCCATTGCTGTATCAACATCCCCCGTTGCTAGGTAGCGATAAACTGAAGGACTAAACACAGGGAAATCAGGACCTCCTTGCAAAATGCTGTGCACAATGATTGTTCCAATGTACTTCATCATACCAGAAGCTACAATGTCAGCATTATAAATGGGACTTTTGTAATTGGTGCCCTGAAAGAACATCTGAGATATAACTTGAAGAAGCTGGCTAAAGAAGTGTCTGGTTACTCCACCCGTGTCCACAGCTGGCTGTCCTGTGTAAAGGACTCTTAGACGCTTTGTAGGATCAAAGCTGGGATCTTTATAGTATGCCATAGCATCATTGAATAAATCTTCTTCGTCAACTTTGAGCTTTTCTTTCTGGCTACTCAAACCTTTCTGAAGTTCCTTTAACACTGTATCCAGGGAATCTGCTTTTTCATTTGCTGGGGAGAAAACAGGCTCCAAAAGGCTATCATCATCATCCTCACCAATGTCACTCTCAAAAGGGAGATTTTGGGAGGAGAGGAAAAGAGCAGCCCGGCTGACACTCCCATGGCAGGTTAGGGCATTCTGCAGTATGCTGGTGCTTTTTCCAGGGAACATATCTTTTAACTGATCTAGCCCCCCTCGATTTATTGCACTGCTGGATAAGGCAGTAGTTGATAGGTATGAAACATTTGACAAACCACTACATTCACCATCATCAGCAATTTCCACTTGTTCAGGAAGGGGTGAACTTGGGCTTGGATTTCCACCTCGTGGATCATGATCAGGACTCTGGGGAGGGCTATCAGTGTCACTATTGAGACTAGCAGAGATATCACATTCTGGTCGAATGTATATGTTCCCTTGTCCAGCAAGGCCAAGAACACGTGAAGCTGAAAAATGTACACCAGTGGCTAACTTTGGTGTAATTATTTGACCGTAACAGGACTTTACAAATTCAAAGTCTGTTTCTGCAAGAGGTGGGAACAACTCTCTAATTTGAGCTCGAAGGTCTTCTTCCTGCAGAGACTTGTCCACTGGAAATGCATGAACAACAAATCCATTGTTTTCTAACCGACATCGCGTCTGGTGGGTAGGCACTGACTTCGTGTCAGGAGAAGGAAGAAGAACAACATCTTTATGTACTACATCTTTCTTTGCTTTTTTGGCTGGAGGCTTCTTACCTTTAACACATTTGCTATTGGACGACTTGCCACCAAATGATCTTTTACCAACAGTCGGAAATAAGTTCCTTAACTGTGCGGCCACCGCTGTGCTTTCCACATTTCTGATGCTTGTGTTGTTTACATTCACAGTCTGACTTGATGATGGCGTTCTCGTCGACAGTATTCCCGATTCACGAGGCCTTTGATCCAACATTCGTTGTTCAATAGGTTGCACATTACTATCATTGAAATTTTGCAGTAATGATCTTGCCTGACGAGCGATATTTGATAACGCTTCTCGGAAATCTTCGCTTCTGTCCTCCATTACTGAAAGCATGTGATAAAAGCATCCAACATGGCAGTCTTGTAGGGGCCGAGGGAGATCTGGTGACGTATTTGTCATAACAAGCGCGCGATGCATCATACCATACTGCATACGCATGGAAGTTTAGAATGCTCAATATAAGTGTATTTGGGCGTGGTTATATGACAAAGACCAGAAAGAATGTAAAGTAAGTTAAGCATATTTATTTAGAATTTGGCATGGTTATATGACAATGACCATACAGAATATAAAGTAAGTTGAGCATCTTTATTTAGATTTTGGCATGGTTATATGACAATGACCATACAGAATATAGAGTATGTCACGCTAAGTAGGCGTTGAGCATGTTTAAGAAATGTTCGTAATATTGTCCAGTACGGCGCCCCATAGAATTTGGCATGGTTATATGACAATGACCATACAGAATATAAAGTAAGTTGAGCATCTTTATTTAGATTTTGGCATGGTTATATGACAATGACCATACAGAATATAGAGTATGTCACGCTAAGTAGGCGTTGAGCATGTTTAAGAAATGTTCGTAATATTGTCCAGTACGGCGCCCCATAGATTCCATTGTGAAAGATCTCAAAATGGTATCAAGAACCTTCTACAGATGAATTGAGAGAAACCTGTCTCAGCGCTTAACATGCTTTGTTATGATTTACAAGCCTTTAGTAAACAGTTTCTCCATATAAATTAAAATTACCAAAAGCTTGATTAAGAGTAGACAAAGCAAAAACAAAGGCAAAATTGGAAATCCTGGCCTGACGAAAGCTACATGCATCATGCACTCGACTGGTTTCCCAATTTTCTCCTGGAAATCTAAAATGAGAAGCCAAGCGCAATTATCATTTGAAATGTCATGTTTACAATACCTGAACAGCTGAAATAATCTCTTAATTCACTTCTCCTTCTCGGCCAAATTAACTGTGTTGATATGATGCACAAAGAACTCGAAAGCGCATTCATCCATTCATCCCAATGGCGCGAAAGTAACACTTTCAGGCGCAAGCTAACGTACTTTCTCATTGGTCGATTGTCAACCAACGATAAACTACGATAGTTTGCTGTATCGATCAAGATGGCGGCTTAATTCGTTGCTAACATAAACAACTCCGCCATTCTCCAGTCACAAATATGGTGAAACATAAAGTCACGGTAAATTTTGGCCCTTATATGTCGTGTGGAATATTAGAGCATCGAACTGCCAGATTGGAGGGACTTCAAGGTAAGCAGTTAGTGAGATACTAAACAGCCTTTGCTTTCGCCGAGAAAATAAAAACTCGGCTTAAACATTCCATATTCCTTCATGATCACTTGTCAGACTAATAGTTGCATGCACATCCACCTGTATTTAAAATATGGGCATGGCTTGGGTGTTAATGCCTGGAAACTTGTACAATTTCGAGTGAAGCAACGAGCTGCATGTAACTGCTGCAATGTATTGAATGGGTTGGGGGTGGGGAGGGTGATGACATATTAGTTTTCCAAAAGGCGAGACTGTTTCATTTGGTAAGTTGTAGTCTTAGAATTCCTGGTTCTTCTCTGATGCCTTCACATTAACAAGGGAATTATTCCACAGTTTATAATTTGTAGGCATAAAAAAAAACTCATTATGTATGTTTGGTCATTGCCCCTAAGACCAAATACCTCAGAGGACCAATTCCATTATCTATCTATCTATCCTCTTCTCACTGGCAAGGTAAGTCAAAATTAACCCCCTGTGCTGATATAAATTGATTTTTCTACAGCACTTTTGAGAAGTGAGGGTCACACAGTAGAATTTATGAAGACACCAGATAGGGACGATGTTGAGTTGGTGGTTCATGGAGAAATAATTTATCGCTGCAAAATTCAGGATCTGCAATATGGTGAGTTTACTTGAAGTTTAACTCAAATCTAATTATGCCACTGACTGAAATAGTTTACACAGCAAAATGAAACTGTTAAAAAAATAATGAAGAAATAAAGAACTAAGAATGAATGAATGAGCCATTTTACAGTTGTGCTTGGTTACCTGGCCTTTGAATGCAACCAAGGCTACAGGTGGCCTTGCTTTGATACAAACCTCTCTGTTTTTCTCATTTAAATGCCAAATAGTGAGCATAACAACAACTTGAGTTACACAAAAAAAGCAGTGAGGTCTGTATCAAAACAAGGTCAACTCCAGCCTCGCTGCCATTCAAAGGCCAGGGGCCAGTTTCTCGAAAGCCCCGGAAACTTTTTGGGCCTGTAAAGCCATTTTTAGTTCATCTGTATCTAAAAGCGGAAAAGTGTATAAGCCTGAAACTTTTTGTATCAACGGAACCTTTGTTCATATTAAGAATACGTGAATAAAACGGCTTTGTAATCATAAGGTTCAAGATTTTGCTATGGCTTTCTGGGTGCCAAACTTTTTGGGACCTTCGACCATTTTGGCCCCAGGTCACTGAACAGACAACAATAAAAACAATGGTCTATTGATAAAACAAATGAAAGAATCAAGAGAAACTAAAAGAGAGAAAAAAATAAGCAATTAAAATTCAACCTACAGCAGGGATAGAAATCTTCAAGCCCAGAAATAGTTTATGCACACTAAAATTACAATGTGAGATAGAAACAAAAAGTGGGGACACGAAGAAATGGAAACCTCTTACAGGATACATGAGGATTTAATTAATATTTTAGATTATATTTTCTGTAGGGTTATCTATCTCCTACCCATTAATCTATTTCTAATCTCCTGTCAGATGCATAACTCATTTTACTTTTAATGTACCACATGCCTTTGGTCTGTTTTTTTATGTTTCTGTACTACAACCTCAAGCTGTAATGATAACTAGCTATTTTTCTTCTCAGTTTTTTTTTTCTTTGCCCCTTGTCGTCACTGTATTTCTTAATTGTGTAAGTCGTGTAACTGTATTTGTTAGTAATGTAAGTCGTTTAGTTATTGTAATTTAAATAGTGTAAATAATTAGAGCAATATAATGTAAATAGAGTTAGTGTTGTAAGTAAGCATTGGTTTCCCTTGTGTTATTGCAAATAAATAAATAAATAAATAAATAAATAAAAAATAATAATTAAAAAAAAAAAAAAAAAAAAAAAAAAGAAATAGTTACCTTGCAAGGCAGAGATTTCTTTCACTCTCCAGGGGAATCTCAGTCTCGCAGGGTAACAAATTCTGTAGTCTCTAGGGTGCATGAAGTGACATCAGAGATATGTTAGCACTACCTGCCCAGATGTCAGTCCTTTTGGGCAAGTTTCAAATTAATTTTTTGGTACATTTTTAAAGGACACTCACCCAGAATTTGCATTGTTATATAACACATTACATCACTCACGATGTGTGGTACTGAAAAATTAAATTATTAACTGAAGGCTCTCCTTCATTTACTTTATTAGTCTTGCCAAGACTTGGGTTATCACAGCACTTACAACAATCTTATCAAGTAGAATATTTGTTTTGTTTTAGGAGGTGATGGAAAACTGGATCCAATATGTAAAGAAGCCCTTGCAGCTGTAAACAAAGCTTATTGACTAATATTTTGTAAAAAAAAAAAAATGCATGCTTAGCATTTTCTGTAGTTTTAAAGTGTCAGAAAAAATAAATGGACAAAAAAAATAAAAAAAAATATAACAATTACTATTTTCATACTACGTTAAGCCCAAGCATTATCTACAGAAGAAATGTTCATTTGTCAAATTCCAGTTATTATGTATGGAGAGTTCAAGGTTGAATAAGATATATACCCAGCATTATTTCACAGCAGTGCATCAAAGAAAGGACAGTAAAGCCTGGTTCACACTAGTGACATAACAGAACAACATCAACATGACGACATAAGGAAAAGATCAGTTTTATCTTTATGTCGTAATCTTCGTGCTGTTGTTGCTAATGTCATTATGTCTACATGTTCACACTTGTCTACAAACATGACGTCCTTTTTATGTTAATTGAGATAACCTTTTTATGTTGTTCGTGACGATGTTATGTTGCTAGTGTGAACCAGGCTTGAGAGATTGTACAAAGAAGTTTCCTCAAGTACTTATTAATAGAAAATTAAAAAAAAAAACATTAAGTATTTTTTTGTGTTCTTGTGTTCTTTCGTAGTTATTACGGAGAAAAATAGTCATTCAAGTTGGGTAATAAGTTGGGTCGTGGGTTGTTTGTTTTCCTTTGTTTGCTACCTGTTGGGTGTTGTTGCTTTGAATCTGATGCATTCACAACATTCTGTTTTTGTTTATTGTGATGGTGTTGACGTGATGTTTCAACCTCAACAATGACCCATGAAGTTCAGTTGGATGTTTTACAATAACTGCAGAAATTCTTGCATGGTCGTTGGCTAATTTGCATTGTCAATAAGTGGACAAACACGCGATTTCATAATTTATGTGATAATTTCTTTTTCAAAAAAAAACAATTTGACGTCAAATTTTCATGTGTTTGAATTTTGTCATAACATTGTCAAAGTAGTCTGCAGATCCACTCAGCTATCGCCTTGTGAATCCAAAGCTACTTTGACAACATTATCAGTTATGATGAAATTCATGATCAATAACAGGACAGATGCATGAAAAACTGACACCCATTTTTTCAGATAAAGTTTTGTGACACGAGCAAATCCCTCTGGGATGCACTGTTACATAGAGAGACTTCAGCATGAGGGAGGACAAAGGTATCAAAGAATTCTTTTATTTATTTAGTGCATTTTACAGATATCATTTCATGAAAATAAAAAATGCTATTTCCCTAATCTGCAGAATAATATTGATTTTGATTCACTGGTCAGCCATGTGAAGGTGTTATACAGGCTAATAACTTTGAAATTATTTGATTTCTTTGAAGTAAAATAGTGGGATTACACTTCACAGGCTAGTGTAGTTCAAGGACCATAGTCTTGCTTTTAGTCTATACATTTACTATTCTTTCACTCCTCCAATAAAATTCCCTATTGTTATGTAGTATTTCTCAGTTTGTAGAAAAACAATTGATCAAATTATAGTATCATATGCTGAAGTTAAATATAAAAGGAAAAAACGACTGGCCAAGTAAAACTAAGGTTGACCATTGTGTGTCTCTATTTTATATCAATTGTAGCTGTCAGTTTTACTTTCAATATTTCAATATGGTGTCATGAACATTTAATCCAAAGCTTGGTTTATGAGGTCTTCTTGTTCGGAATTGTGGTGATGCTTGTTGCCAGTTGCAGTTGATGCAGATGGCGGGCGACCAGCATAGCTGCCGAAAGAAAAAAAGTGAAGCATTTAGCCCTGGCCAAATGAACTCGCAAGTAGTCACAAGTAACTGCAAGTTGATCTTGCTTAGAGACTTGCATTGGGTGGCCAAACAGACTCGCAAGTTTCCTGGCTTGCAAGTACATGCAAGGTACAAAAAACCCATTCCAAGGCAGATATATCCTGTATTTTATTGGCTAGTAGTAGGTTAATGGACATCACTCAACTTGTGTTGACTTGGGTTGGGTGGCCAAATGTAGAAATGTGCAAATTTGATCTCAACCAAAGTGAGTGCAAGTCATCGCAAGTGCTCACAAGGCCTGGCCAAATGGAGTCACAAGTAGACCCAAGTTTTCAACTTTCGATTCTGTTTGGCCATGGCTTTAAAAGGTGTAGTGCTTGAACAAGTGAACAAGTCCTTACAGTAGGACTTTCTGACATGGACCATTTCAGCAATGACAGCCAAACCATGTCGTGGAATGGAAACAAAGAACTCAGAATTCAGCTGACCAAACAGTGTTAAGTGCAATAGAGCATTTTAACTTGGAATAGCATTAATCAGAATTCCCTATTCTGTTCTGCAATATTGATAGATTTTCAACATCTAAGTGGCCAGGTTTAAATAAATGCACAATAAAATAATCAAAATCCAAAATATGTTCACTGTACCTGATCTTAACTTTGTTTCCAACAGAGGTTACAAGGCGTGGCTGAACATAAGTCCAGTACCCCATGTTCTGGGGCTCTTCTTGCGCCCACACAATCTCTGCATTGTCATACTTTTGGTGCTCAGCCCTTATTAAGTCTAGAGGGAATGGGCTTATCTGAAATAACGAAAAACAGTCAGTACTAAAACCATGATGTGTATCCAAAGTGTAGACAAGCTCTCAGGCTTCAACTGACTGTAAAATTAACCTTGAATTCAAATACAGTGAAACCTCTGCTAAGTGGTCCATACCTTCAGGACCCTCCCTGGTGTCTGCTTAAAAGAGGGTGTCCACGTACAATTAGTACTCACCAGACCCCCAGTTGTTTGAAGGCTGGATAACACTATCCACAGGATAAATTGCTTTCCAGTGGATAAGTGTTCACAAAACAAACCACACTACGCACTAGACATACTGGATAGTGATGTATCTGTAAGATAGCGTTATCCACCTTTTCAACAATCCAGACTAGCGCCATAATGAACATAGAGTGCAATTATAATTGTAAGCTTGAACATAACTCCCTCATCTTGCTTATGTCTCAGTGCCAACGTCTAGAAACATGGTCAAAAGCACCTTATGATCAATGTAATCATTATCACAAGAAAATTCATGGTCACTTTCTTCTGATTTCGATTATGTCCGTGACTAAGATTATGTTGCTTTTATCATTTTGTAGAGGAAACTTGAAAATCATAATGACATAATCAAAAACACAAATGTGACCATTATGCACACAGGATTTCACTGCTTTCATTAGTAAAGTGAAACCTTTAAGTGGAAACCCTCGGCACCTTCCCAAGTGTCTGCTTAATAGAGGGTGTACGCTTAATTGAGGGTTCCCATAATAGAGGTTTCACTGTATTATACATTGTAAGGGTTGGAGTCTATGCTGTGCATAGGAAAAAATGCACATTTTAACATTTTGGGTTTATAAAATCTTGTAACTTTAAAATGTTTAATTCACTAAGTAAGTAGGTACTACATAATTTGTAAACATGTATATAACATCATTAGTTAGGCATCAGTGATTAGTCCAGGAGGCTTTTGCCTGCAGCTTTGAATTTGCCATGGTATTATTATAACATGCATTTGACAAAGATTTGAAGAACTGGATGAGTGGTATTTAACACACATAGTCAAGTCAAGTCAAGTCAAGTCAGGTCAAGTCAAGTCATCTTTAATGGAGACATTAACAAAATTACACGAAACCGGTTATTTTGATTCATTCAGAGGTAAAATTTAAGGCTTGAATGAAGCATTGGCCTTGTGAAATCATGCATCATAATTCCTTTTTTGTCTGGTACTGCTACCTCAACACCAAATACAATGATATTCACAAACCAATGTCAGTTTTCCTGCAAAATAAATGACAGCTAATATTCTCTTATAGGTAAGCAAACATTTGGATGCAAAACACCCAGTTATTGGATCAGCTACAGTTAGCAATTAAATTTCAAACTATGCAATCACTCCACACACAGAGAGTTAAGAACACAAACAGAAACTCCAGAGCAAGGTTAACAGTAAACTGTTAAGGATGTAACCGAGGCAGTAACCTTCATGCCTACTGTTCATAACTGCTGTTGAGGGATTGGTTGTTTGTAATTTCAATATTGTTAGTTCCTCCTCAAACCATTTCTTTGTCACTTACACTTCACGAAACCTTTTGCTTGAAGGACCATTGTGGCGAGTGTTTTCACAAAATGTGAACTGTTTGTCCAGGTAAAATGTATTAATATGTTTAAATTCTTATAACTGAATGCAATGTAGCAGTCCTGATCAACAGTTTTCTTTGATTTCTCGTCTAAGATTTGGTTTTGCTGCCTTTTCTTCACTTTGCCCTTGACATATCTGCATGGCGGGTGAACATTAATAACTTATGTTGTCAAATCTTATATTAAGGAACAATAACATAAAAACCCAACTGTTTTTGGGATCACTAATATGCACAAGTTCAGCTGCCTACCCATTTGAGAATCATTCACAAGTAAGTGTAAAGCCAATACATTTGATTTTTGTTTGGATTCTATTTGGAGTGTTATGCTGAAAGGAAGTCACAATTATGCTAATTATGCTGTATTACCTGCTCAACACGAGAGATAGCAATGTCTTCCTCGAGACCTCTCTTGTTACGTTCCTGAATGAGAAACCCAAACTTGACAGTCAAAACCTTTGAATTGCATACTGGAGGATTTATGAACACTTGTGGTATAAAAGCAAGATGTGAGAATGAGAGTTGACATTTTAGCGCCAGGCACGGAAAAGAGGAAGGTGAAAAAAAGGATAGGAAAAGGGAGAAGAGGAGCAAGGGAAGGACAAGGGAGAATGAATGGAGGAAGAAGGAATGCTAGAGGACAAGAAAGGTTTGAAGGAGGGGAGGGTGAAGGGGGTCAGGAGAAGGAGAAGAGGTCGAGAGAGGAAAAAGGAGATGATTATCAAAGGGCAGGAGAGGAACTTACAAGCTTGGAACACATGGCAGAAGACAGGAATGAAGGGGTGGAAGAAGGGGGTGCAGGGAAAAGGGAAAGAGGACAGGAGAACAAAGAAAAACACAAGGGCATGGCAGAAAGGGTGGCTCACAAGGAAGGATGAATTGAAGAAAGATGGAAGGAGGGATGGAGGAGAAAAAACTGGTGAATCAGGAGAGAGAAGAGACAAAGGATGATGAACAGAAGGAGAAAGTAAGGGAACCAAGAAATAGAGTATACAAAACAGGTGGAGGAAAAGGTAGACAAAAAGTGTAATTGGAAAAAAGGGCCAGAATGGAAAAGATCATGAAAAGAAGGAGTGGAGGAGGTAAGGGGTCTTACTCAAGCTCAATAACACTCACCTTTGCCAATTCATAGTAGACTTTGCCAGTACAAAGAAGAAGTTTGCGAACTTTTTCGGGGTTGTTTGAGGCAGGACCAGAGTCGGGAATCACTCGCCTAAATGATGTACCTGTGCATTGTAAACAACAACTGGTTGTCAATTTTATCCTTCGGCAGATCAGAGCTGCCAGGAACATTTCACTGTGTAAGAACTACAGTTTCTCATACCTTCTGTCATTTCATCAAGGTGAGACCTGGCAGCTTCCAATCGTAGAAGACTTTTTGGTGTCAACAGGATCAGCTGTTGAAAAACAAACATAATATCGTATATGATTTCTGATGCAATATTTAGGATACTGTCAGGTTTTTATTACCAATGATGCCAGCTAAACATAGGCTCTACAACCATGCTGAAATTCAAATCTTGCCTTAACTAAATTTAAAACTTAAACTGATCAGGTTGCTGTGATATTCTCATCGTCTCCTGTTCCCTCATTTAAAGTGAGAGTTTGATTGATGAGGAAAGGTTTGAGTTCTTGTTGGATTTTCTGTATTTGCAAAAATATGGCTTAATAAAAGTTGACTTTTTACCCTAACATTAAAAATAAAATTAAAAAAAAACAAAAAACTTACAGGCTTGCGGAAGTTCAGTGTAATCTGACGCCGTAATATGTGGAAGAAGTTAGCAGGGGTACTGCAGTTGACAACCTGAAACAGTGAAAAACATTTTCTAAAAATTTTAAGAATTTTTTTTAGAATTTAACACAAAAGCTAAGAATCAGGTACACAATTTGCACTCCAAAAACATAGCATGTTCATCTTCATCCACAAACATGAACAGGAAGCAAAAGTGTGGTACAACTCCTGGAAATACATACAATGTTATGTCCTTACCTGCCAGTTAGTAGAGTACAGCTGATTCACTTCAAAGAGCTCATCTACCGTCTGCAGAGAAAATATAAACACATGTAACTGTAACTTAATGCTTGAATGAGAAAGGAAACATAGAAAGGGAGGACTGAAGGAAAAATAATAATAATAAAAAAAAACAGATGGATGAATGAGTAGGATTTAAACTTAGACTTTCAAAACTGATTATTTACTGATCAGTCAAAATGTATAATGAATGATCATTTTCTCTTTTATTAATTCTTACTGTTCACAAGTACATGTATGTGTCATTTCATATCAGCATTATCATTACAACAACAACAAAAACTTACTGGAAAAACATCAGGGTTATCATTGCTCATCTGTAGAAACCTCTCTGGTCTGGCACTGGAATGTTCAGGTCCCTAGAATGAAACAGATAAACATGTACACTAAGTTCACAAGTTACCTAATATAACCAGGATTTTGCAGAGGAAAACACCCCTCTGCTGGAAAAGGTTGTTGGCATGGAGGAGCTGCAGTACTTACCATTCCTTCATAGCCATGCGGTAACAACATGGTAAGAGCACTTTGTCTGACCCACTTGTCTTGTCCGCTGCTTATGAACTGGTCAATAATACACTGAGGAGGAAATCAAGACATAATTATAATAGTCATGAAATTATTTTTAACTGAACATATGACACCAGTGAAGGGACATAATATTATTATTAAATGATGTTGTGGAGAAATAATAATCTATTATACCTGGGCAGTGTTGTTGAAGTCTCCAAACTGAGCTTCCCAACAGACAAGTGCGAAAGGATTTGTCATGCTAAATCCCAACTCAAAACCTAAAAAAATGAATGTGCACCATGAACATCAATGGCAACTCTGAAAATCAGTTTGAAAAAGCTTTTGCACAAAGTCATCACATGCAGATGCAGCAGGTAAAGATTTAAGGGTGCATTTCTTTGGGGTGATCTGGATCAGGATAAGGATCAGTGATCCAAGATCACTTTGAACCATGGTAGATCAAGGGAACTGATGAATCCACTTTGGTCATAGATTCATTGGTTCCTCTGATGCAACATCTAGTGATCTTGGATAACTGACCCTGATCCAGATTGTCCTTAAGGAACACACCTTCAAGATAAATGGTGACCAATTTCTGAAACAACAAGCACAAAGGGGCAAGCTTCTAGCAAGGTCCAGTGCCATGATCCCCCAGGTAATGTTTTGGACTTTCTGAGTCGTTCTGAAAAATCTGGCTGATTTCCGTAAAGAGGTGAAAACCTGCACATACATACTGGAAAACATACCTAGCACAGCATATTCTGATAAGGAGCTATTGACAACAGTGTAGACGGCTTGATCAGCACTGAGGTCATTCAGTGGACAGTACGTCACTTTATCTTTGTCTTGGTGATGGAGAATATGATGACGATGACTACAAAATAAAAAGGACTCTCAAAATGATTTTACTTCTAAGGGAAAGACAGGAGGGGAAATCAACCTCATAGTCAGTGCACTTTAGAAATAAGCACCCGTCAGTTAAAGGCAATAGTGTTGCCTGATACCTCAGTAAAGACCAATGGCAAACTCTATACAGAGATTTTTGTACATACAACATCAACAAGACAAGTCCAATTGGACATTGAAAACCAAGTTTTGATTTATTACAATGGAGAAAGGTTGTTACTATAGTTCAGGGCAGTTACAGAGTCTTAGTCATGTAGTGATCCAAAATGATAATAATGACTCTGTCACAAAGCCAAAATATTGTAACAACCTTTCTGTATTGTAATCAACCAAAACTTGGTGTTCAAAAATGTTAACAATCCTCGCACTTGACTTGTTTATGTTACATTCAAAACCCTCAGATGGTGCTTGATGCTGTACCTAACTAAGTACGGCATGTTTTGGCTCAAATCTCAGATCTCTCTTGCGAAGTAAAAAGAGCTAACAGAGTGATGCCTCTTTTGTCAAGCTGAACAGTGACAAGAAGGTTATCAAGAAAGTTGTTTTACCTGAATGTTCCTCTTTCCACATCCTGTCCACTGAGTCTAACATGCACACCCTCCATGAGAAGAGAGCCAAATGCCAGAGCCTCACCCACTGCCCAGTCCACATAGCCCTTCTCCAGCAACTCATGGCGAGCCTTCAGGATTCGACGGAGTCCTGAAAGCAATATTCACTTATCAAAATCATGCCAACACTTACGCATTACTCTTGAAGCCTGGAAGCTAGTCCTGTTATGCCAGCTTTCACCAGTCAAGTGGTTTCATTAAGGGACAGGCAACAGGCAAATTGACCAGGTGTGAGGACAATTCTGCCCACCTGGTTTGAGCATCTAGAGGAAACATTTTCTTATAAAGAAGTTCAGTTCCAAAAATTTGCCCACCTGCGTAAACCAGTTACCCTCCTACTGAAAATGTTAATGAAAACCCCACCAGTTATGACCAATCTTGACAACGTACAGATTGAATAGAATTCAGATCATTTTAGGGGTTTTACCTCAGAGATCAGTTTAAATATGGATTCTAAAGCACTTCAGGGGGATATTCTAAAGGGGACAATTCAAGGGAAATCATCTGAGTAGACTCTGGGCAGACCATTTGATGGGGCTTACTATGGGCATGGGGCTTAAATAGGTTATAGAAAAAAACAGGGGGATCTTTTTAGGGGGATCTTTTTAGGGAATCTTCTCAGGGGAATCATTCTAGAGAAATCATCGGAGCAGGCTTTCTCTCAGGGGGCTCATCAAGGGAAGACCATCTTGGGTTTTGGGGGAGTGGGGTCATCTTAGGAGAACCATTCGGGGGAATCATCTCAAGAGGGTCATCATCTGATATGGTCAACTAAGGGTGATCATCAGGGTATTCATCTTAGGGGGATTTTATTGGGGGATCTTGAAGTGATTGAGAGATCATTTGCTAGTCTGAGGAAACCTTGGACAAGTTACCTAAGGAGGTCACCCCAAGGGATCATTTAAAGGGGGGGGGGGAGTAATTATAGGAGGTTTATCCCAAAGGGATCAGCTTATTTACCTCCATGAACCTTGAAGTCTCCACCCGGGGCAGTACTAAATACATTTCCAATGTGCTTCAGCGAGTCAAGAGAAACTCCTGTTGGTCTTACAGGTAGAGAAGGTTTATAGCCTTTCTTGAAGAACCCTGATACAAAACAAGGACAGTTATTAAGAATTAATTAAATTGGGATCTGGAGTTCTTTTCTTTTCCAGAATTTATAGTGCCTTTGATGAACCTGCTGGATTAGTATTGAAAGCTTCTACAACCTTAGGCATCTTTCCAAAGTAGTAAAGCAACTGTTACAAACAAAAACAAATGTATGCATAAAATGCTTGCATGATCTCTCAAAATCTTGTTTCTCTCTCAAAATTCAAAATATTTTGAACCAGCTATTCCATAGACAAAACCAAAAGAAAAGGTACATTTACATTGTGACTACTTGAACCAGGCCACCTAGAATCAAAACATAAACTTAGAACAATGGACTGGTAGCTTTGACTCCTCTCTTAGAGATTCAGTCCTTGGCGTGAATAACCATTGTTATGAATCTTGCTCGAAAAATTAGGCTTGAAAACTCATTTTGCGACAACTAAACCGAAACTGTTGAAAAGTGTACAAAATTTAGGATCGAAACTAACCAATCAACAAATGCCAAAGTTTCCTGAGAGGTTGGCAACACCTTGCACGTGGTTGGGTTTTCAATTTTGTCAAGATCTATTGTTTGTGTTCTTCAATGTTATTGGTTTACTTGAAAAAAGCATCGCTATTTTTTGTTCTCAAGTAATGGTCTGATTGTTTTACTCTTTTACAAGTGGCCCCGTTTGAGTAGGCACACTGTAAAAACTCATCTTGGGACCATTTGCATGAGTGAACAACTGTCTGAAGCAGCCACTTTCCCAAAACCCTGCCTGGGTTGTCCAAAAAAAAAACTCATTTTAAGTAATTAAAAGCTCCTTCTAGAGCAACCCCAACATTTACTGCAACGAGGTTTTGGTCAGTGATGTAGTTCAAGTACAGTGACTGAAGATTTATGAATGTGAAGAAAATGGACAAATCCTAATAACAAGCCACACCTTTCCATGGGGAATCGAGCCAATCCCTGTTAAGTAACACCCGCTTTTCTGACTTTGCATCAACAAGAGCCTGTTCACAGATCTTCTCATAATTTACTTTCTCTTCCTAGATAAGAAAACAGAAAGTCATGAATGTATTTAGATTCAATATAAATTACATCAAAATTATTTCACTTGATTATTCAAATTATTTGAAATCTCTATGGTTAAGCTTAATATGGACAGAGGAAATAAAAACCACATCGAACAGCATAATAAACAGTACCACACAATTGTACTGCTTTACTTGTAATAAACGGTACCACATGAAAGTACTGCTCAATAGCTTTCACTGGAATGGTCACTCAGGGTTTTATTCAAATGACTCTAGGATGAATAGTGTTAACAAACGTACCTGCACCCACTCCTCAGTGACCACACCCTCCTGTATCAGTTTCTTTGAATACAAATCCAAGATGTTATTCTTTTTGGCAATATTCTTGTACATGATAGGTTGAGTGAACATTGGGTTGTCACCTTCATTGTGACCATGGCGACGGTAACACACCTGAAAATTGTTGGAGACAGACATTACAGTGGGCTTATCCTTATCAAGTTACCATAAACCAAATCAAAATTTTTTATTTACTTACCTCAACTCACTTGACTATAGATTGGAAAAAGAAATATACTATACTCTCTTGCTATTTTCGGGGGATTGCTACTTTTGGAATTTATCAGTGAGCATAATTGAACGTTACTTTCAGAGGGTCATTACTTTCAGAATTCTATGGTGAAACATAAAGCACAAAGTAAAAGGTTGCAAGAGAATGTTCTTCATGTTATTTCGCCCAAAAATTATCCTAATATACTTAACATTATTGGTTTACTCTCTGTATAGAAGTTGCACATAACTATCAGTTTTTCAAAAAAAAAAAAAAAGAAAAGAAAAAACCACACACATACCAAATCAATAACAACATCTTTGCCAAACTCTGCTCTCCATTCCGCCGCAACCTTACAGACGTGCAGGACAGCTTCAGGGTCATCAGCATTCACATGGAATATTGGGGCATCCACAACCTGGTGGAATGATTAAATGTCAAAAAATATTATTCTTAGCAGCTGTAAAAAGTCTGCACACGAGCCAAGCAGCCTTCCAGGCCAGCACATACAGTACGTCTGGTTTCAACAGCATGAAGTGATCACCAGGAGTATTTCTACTCGCCCCTAGATGGGATGTCAGACTATCACAGGGTTATACCCAGCATAAAATTTCCTGGTACCCATTAATACACTTGGGTTGAGAGAGGCACTGTAATCAGAGTTGAGTGTCTTTCCCAAGAACACAACAAAAACTCCCCAACCAGGGCTTGAACCTGGACTGCATGCACACTAACCATGAGGCCAGCGTGCCTCCACGAGCTTACACTGTAGCCCTGCACAAATGCGATGCTGAAAATAACAATATAACACGGCAAACCTTGGCAACATCAGTACAGTAAGGTGAAGAACGAGCAACTCTTGGATCAGTTGTGAAGCCAATCTAGAAAGAGAGGGAAATAACAAAAATGACCGAGGTGAATGCTACAGCAAGGTAGCACATAATGTGCAGTTCCAGAAAAATATCCATACTCTCCCTAAAGAAGGGATAACTTCTTCAAAGAAATGTGTGAAGCTGGATTGCAATTTCTCAAGAGGTGGGGGAAGTCTTAGAAAAAAAAATCCCTTCTGTGTGAAAGGGGGGGGGGTGGGGTGGGATAATTTCTACACAATATACAGAAGTGTAAATATCTTCACAATTTTATGAGTAAAACATGCAACTGACCTGGTTGTTAACAACAATATGAATGGTGCCATGTGTTGAATATTGTGGCAGAGCACTCAAATGAAATGTCTCGTACACCACGCCCTGTCCAGAAAATGCTGCGTCTCCATGGATAAGAAGACTCATCACCTTGAATACATAACAAACAAAACTTGGTTAGTATAAAGGAAATGAGTCAAGGATTTTAGCCAAATTTAGACCTATGAAAATGGCCACCAAATTGAGTGCAACTTTTATAAAAAGAACTGCTTTAAACATTGAAGGAACATTTCAGTAACACAACCCATCAAAAAGAAAGTACACGCACAAGTGGGCAGAAATTGAAGAAGATTGAAACTGACGGTGATATGGGTTTTTGAAAAAATGTTAGGCTGAGCAGCCTTTTCAACTTTAGTTAATGTTGTTTGGTTGTTAATGTTAATTATAATGTCTGGGAACCATGTGCATGCACGCAGACAAATTCAACACCAAATAATACACTTTTACACAACACAGATTATTAGCAATTGTACCTTTTTCCCTTGTGTGTCTCCTCTGTAAAATTGCTCTGATCTGGTCTTTCCCTCAACCACAGGATCAACAGCTAAAGAAACACATTCAAACAATTTGACTGAAGAGTTCAATCACAATTCTCAATGATGCAGGACTATGTTATATAGACTTAAGTGTCTTCAAATTCATGAAAACAATATAAACAGTCCACTTCATTTGTTTTATACGTTTTTATTGATGATCTGCAAAACAGTCCCCTTCATGTAAGAAAGATAAACACTCCAAAAAAGAGAAACAATGGTTACCGTCTTGAAGAAATTCTTTGACAATAACCTGATATTTATAATAACTTTACTAAAACTACTTTGTGTGGATCCTTCTTGTATCGGTTGCTTATCATTTGTCTGCAGCAACAAGTTGGAATGACTGTTGTACTATAAATGGCATCAATAACAGATCAAAGGTACTGAAAACACCAGCAGATAAGCCACACTCACAGATAAGCTGCACACTGAGTTTGGTAACTCAAATTTACATGACAGTACAATTGTTTATTCACTGAACATCAACCCATGTGAACTTCCATAACACTGAGAGAGCACTTCAAACTAAGACCCTTATCTACAACCTTAGCACTGCACACTTAGAATAGACATGATGTCTACTGGCTCAGACTTATGTTTAATCTTTCTCTGTTATTTTTCAACCAGTATTTTCTCATTCCTGCCAGATTTTCAATAGAGTTTTACATACATACATACATACGTACGTACGTACGTACGTACATACATACATACATACATTTTATTTGTTATCAAATTAAAATTACAATTATAACATGCCCGCGGATAGCTGAGCTAATCTAGGTGGGTCATGTTTGGACGAGTTATTAATATACAACTAGGTACAACTAAATACAACTGAAGGTAACAAGAGGACTAAAGAGACCAGAATTGACAACAATGACTAAAGACAACTAATAAACTAACGATATTACAAATAATAATTAACAACAGTTACGACGAGAGACTACAGATACACTAAAGCGAAATTATTGAGTATGAAAAAACCAAACTTGCAAAAGCAATGATCAATGCATACTCTGGTATAGTTTTATGAAGTTTTTATTAGACAGTTTGCTATTAATACAAACTTATAAATTTTGAAAAGTGTTAATTTTAGCAAATTTACGGCATGTTGTCCTGATCACCTCACAGAGAAGATCTCTTATGAAAAAACTTGAACGAGTAAAAAGGTGCAGCTTATCTGTTGGTGTTTATGGTAATACACAATTTCCAAGTGGATTATAAGAGAACTGTCTGTTGATTTAACTTTCAGTGGAAATTTCTGGAATTTTTAGGGCTATTTATATGCCGACTGTAGAACAGAACTTGAAATTAATAAGTTGTCTGAGGTTTTCCGAAGTGTCACAAAATTTCATGCAAAAGAAAAAGAAGTTGTAAACCTTCCAAATGAGATGGATTTGCGACCACAGCCAAGCGGATGATTTTGTTAGTTGCTCTGTTGAGGCGTTCATGTGACATCCCAAGATGATATTTTACATCTCCTGACCCCTGCAATAAAGGAAACAAGCATGACGACAGCTACTCCACTAGAAAGGGCTGCCGTTAGGAGTAAGCAACTGGCTCTTGTGACCAGCTGCTACAGTGGAGGTCATTGGCAACTAAAAGTTTGATCAAACTCTCTTTGAGCCACAGGTATCTTGTGCAATGCCAGAAATGTAGAATACTGAATGATCCAGGGACACCATATGATAGCCTGTAGGGTGGACTCCCATGTGAAAAGGTCTGGATGCTCATTGGACTATTTGAATGAAACCCCTAAATGAGACTAATCTGGGTGTGGCTCCAGCCTTATTTGACCCCTAAAAAGGTACCTTGATGGCATAAGTGAGAAAAAAATCTGAGATTTACAACACAAAAAGATGGATTGTAACATTTTTGAGTGGGTAAGGGGGGGGGGGGGTGGGGGGGAAGGAGGGAGTTTGGGCAATTTCCAAAAAAAAATCCCACACAACAAAAACTGCTAAAAAAAACATGCCAGGAGAGCCTTGGAGAAAAAGAAAAATAGAGCAAGTGATTTCTACTATCCAGGTCCTGTGTTTGAATTTTTTAAAAAAATACACTTGAAAAAAAAAAAAAAAAAATACTTGCACAAGCTATTGCCCTACAAAAAAAAATCATGCTCCAGAAAATTGTTCAGCCCCCCTGCCCCTCAAATAAATAATGGTCCGTCCCTAAGCAACCAATGAGCATCCCAAACCTTTTCAAATGGAATTTCCCCCGGGCAAAATAACTACATGGTAACGTATGTTGTCTCTGTAAACGTACTTCATCAGAAGCTTCGAGCGTTGGATCAAACTGAGTAAAGATCTGCTCCAGAGATTTGCGGCAAACATTGGCCAGAACATTTAGCCTGCCCCTGTGTGGCATTCCCATGATGATGCTCTCAACGCCAAGCTCGCTTGACTTGTCAATGATTGTCTTCATTGCTGGAACCAGAACTTCACAACCTTCGACGCCAAAACGTTTCTCTGACGACCACTTCTTGGCTAGAAAAGCCTCAAACCTAAAATGCAGAAGAAATTGCAAGGGGAAAACTGGGCAAGTGGTGTCCCACTGACTCACCATTTTGCTTCACATGTTGTCACTCAAGATTTACATCTAAAATAATTGTCACATTAAGTGTTAAGCTTACAAAAAATACTCCTCTTTCTCTTTGTTCTCTTTGCAAACATGTCATTTGACAGTGCAGTTTTCCCCTGGTTTGATTATTGGAAATGGAAATGGTTGAATAAATATTCCATTCAGTTTTTATTAAAAATTCATAACGTGAAATGAATACTGAAAAATTCCTAATTTAATCGTTTACTTAATAATATAATTATTTAAAGGAAAAATATTAAACCTTTCATATAACACGACGTTTTGGAGTCATCTTATCACCATTAGATACAGATTTCAGTCGTTTTGACATTGTTTGTCACCTTGACTCCTTAACACCTAAACTAGCATTTATCTGAACTGAATGACATAAATCTACATTTGATAATGGTGACAAGATGACACCGAAACGCCATGTTATAACATTTATTTTTTTCTTTAAATGTTTTTCCATATCTTCTTTAATAATATATTCCTGTTTTTGGCACAGTGCCTCAACCATTTTGACATCAGGAAAAAAGTTGTGGCAGTAATTGAATAAAAGGAAGGGAACCTCCCTGATTTCTAACATGTTAAAGGCAATACTGAATACATGAAGTCAATGACTTGACGTCATACCCAGTTGAACGAATGAGCCTCCTTAAACAAGTCTTTTTGTCCTCCACATCTAATGTTACGATTCCTGGACTCTCAAACCTCTTCCTAATCCAGTCACCTTGAAAGATTTTAACCAAAACGAGACATCATTTAACAAGAACAACAATGCAAGTTTAACCAGCCACTGGGAAGTTGACTTGCCACAGGGGTTTTCAGTAAGTAGTTTACACCAACAGCACACAATGAGCATTACTATTAATTACTGTAAATTGATTTACTAGGGGATGAATCAGCATTTGAGAAGACCAAACATATTAGCTCAGTCACAAGCTAGTACTCAAAATGCAAATATGGCCCATTGTACACTTTATCAACCATGAGTTTTTAGAACAGATACTTACATTTAGATTTTTCTGGAATGAACATATAATCCAGCCCAATGTGTCCACAATATGAACTCTGTGGAAGATAAAATCAAGATCTGATCTTCAAGCAACTGAGGAATACCTGTAACTCCTACAAGATTCATACATGTTCTGAAAGGCTAAGTTACAACCTCTCTACTTTGCTGGACTGGTACCCATTTAGACACCTGGGTGGAGAGAAGTACTGAGAGAAGATCTCAGAGTCTTGCCCAAGAACAGAACACAATGAACACAAAATGTAGCATACTTTTTGCCATGAAATTACGATTTACAGTACATCATCACAGACCTCAACATACCTCAAGCCTGCTGACTATTTCTCTTAAAGTCAAAACATCAGTGTTGCCACCAATATACGTTGTGTTAGGAAGCTGGAAAACTTTATCTAGATCAGCCTCTCCTGTAAAAAGAAAAAAAAAACCAAATAAAACAACATCATCAAGAAGGGAAAAAATTACATGGCAGCATATACTCATGTTAGGTCATTTTTTAAGGTTTATCTCTTCCTAACAAATTAACCTAAGTCAAATTGAATGTGCTCTTTAGCAGCCCCAATGAATCAATACATTTATACATGTACATGTAAGATAATAAATTAAATTGTTTGTGGTTAGTCTAGAGTTTTACCTCTGGGTTGAAAGAGATTAATAACCAAAATCAATTATCCAGGACAAATTATGAACACAATCTTTCGTGTTTCATATGGTGCATAACTCACCAAGTCCCCAGTATTCAAGAGAAAGATCAGCAGGAATGGAATCTGAGAGGTCAGCCTGCAGGATACCAAGAGGGTCTAACTGGGCTTTGTTATGACCCCTGATCTGCAATAAGAATGTCAACAGTAAGTTGGGACATGCTTTAGTGGCCATATCTGTTATTGAGAGGTGGCTGTTGTAGAGAGGTTAAAATAAAAGTGAATAAGGCCCATCTGCCACCAGAAAAAAGTGGCCGTTGAAGAGAGGTGACCATTAGAAGAGGTTAGACTGTATAACGTCAAACTAGAAAACTACCTCATTAAAAGCAACAAGAAAAATACAGGTCTAGTGTATACTTATTATTAATTAATAATTACCTGGTAACAACGAATCAAAGAGTACACTGCCAAGTGATCTGACACAAGACTGTTGATAGTGGATTGGTCCACAGCACTTGGAACAGTTTGTCTTGTTGCTACCATGCCAGCCATCTGTCCCAGAATGGGTGGTGGTTGGTAGGCCTGTCCTGGAGGCATCCCATTCTGAACTTGGCGGAAATAAGCATCCCAAGACTGGAAAAAGTCACAGTAATAGAAGGCACAAGTTAGATTATAAATGTCTGCTTCCACTTTTAATATTACCTAAAACTAAGTATTAGTTTTTTAATTAGGAGTGAGCTAGGTTTTAGAGGCCAGGGGATGTCCATACTAATCATAAAAAAGATACTTTGCTTACATTTTGCTAAGGATATGTCAGGATATTAAACTTTAGGTTTTTTCCCACATTTTCACTCTGCTATGTTTTTCAGCTAAGATAAAGTTATTGTCATATTTCTTTTTTGGCAAGTATAAAAAAAAAGAAAAAAGAAAAAAAAAATAACATCCAAGAATTTTTAAAAGACAAGAGGGATAACTTCATAATCTTAATGTTCTACATCACATTTAGATAAAGGGGAGGTATGACTTTTTTGTATGGCTTCAAAGTGAGGAAACAAAAAGAAACAAAGAGACAAAAACATTCCAGAGGTGATAAAGAAAACTTCCCTAACAGAAAAATGATGGAGGCTATTTCAGACTGTAAACAAAGAGAGTGTGACAACTTAAAAAAAAAAAATTGGCTCCACAATACACTGGCTTGAACCGGCCACACAAGACATTGTAGACAAACTGACATTTTCAAATCCTGTAATAACCATCATTGAATGTTTACTCCCTATTGACTACTTCACATGTATACCGGACCTGGGTTGTTCAAAAGGTGGATAACGCTATCCAGCCGACAATAAGCACTTAATGACTAGCCCCAAGGGAAACAGTGAGTTTTGTTTCCCCGAAACCGGCTCAGCTTTGCCTCGGAGAACACTGAGGTAGAGATGAAATAAGACTCACTGTTTCCTGCAGGACCAGTCATTATACATGTTTTGTTATACCTCCCAACTCAAAGAAAGAAAGAAAAAAAAAGACTGCGAAGAAATCGTTTTCTTGAAGCTGGCTGGCTCAAAAATTTGCTGCGGTTTCAAGATGCATGACCTGATCATGTGCAAGTTGAAACTTTAAGTTGTTGTTTCGCTAGGGAGTTAGTGAGTTTTGACCCACGACACGACCCGCTCTCCTCCAATAGGAAAACATATTTGAGTTGGGAGGTATAACAATGTGGTTTGTTTTGTCTAAGGGAGGGTTTCACAGTTCAGTGCATGTCTGTATTTAGTTATGTGCCTGTGCACGCTTTTTGGCACAGGCCCAGTTTTTCAACTGTTTATGGACCAATTGAAGGGGTGAGTGCAAACCATGCTAAGTGACGATTTGGGTGAAAAAAAAAATTTTCGTGAAAGGGCTTGAATTTTTGCATGTGGTCTTCAATGTAATAGAAAAACGCAGCCCTGTATTTTTGTCGCTGGTTTTTGCTTCGTTTTCGAGTTATAACGTATGCAAAAATACTTGGCTTTTCCTAGCCATGTCTTTAGGAGTTTATTTGTTGAACAGCAAACAGGCAGACTGTTTATAGTGTATGAAGTCAAAATCAAATCTCACAGCATATATAGAGCGGAAATCTGGGAACAGATTGTTTACATCAGTTATTGTGACGTGAGCACAACACGTGAATCGATCGAGCGGCAAACGAAATACCATCGAACAAAAAAGAGATGTGCCGCATTAGAGCTCTGTCAACTAATATCTTAAGCATTGTGTTAAAGTACCTTGTATGCCTGCCTGGTGGTTGAGAGGCATCATAAAGCCTCGATAAACCCGTAAGTCATCAGCACGTTTTAAAGAATCAAAATGTGTTCTGAAACTTTGAAGGTAGCTGATATACCGTAATCGTGTTATCGGCGTTCGAAGTCAGATCGAGCCAGGCAGCAAAGTCCAAGAGCAGTTCTTGCCCAAGAAAAATACCCTCTCATGAGTTGTGGCCCATTTGCCAAGTGTTGCTAGTGTCAAAGTTTGGAAAGCGAGAACTGGTTTTTGACTTATAAAATTTGTCTTGTATCGACCGCCATGTTTTCCCGCGCACGAGGTGTAAAGACCCTTCCCGGCATGCATTGTGATCACGTTCTGCTCACATTTCTCGAACTGGTAACTAGATTGTTTTGGCTTTTTTCATTTAAAGATAATAATGGCCAACAAGTAGCGATTGATTGTAACATAGATCTGTGATCCAAGTTGCGTTGATTTTATTTCATATCAGCATGATTTGTAGTGTTTTGAACTTCTGGGATCAGTGGACATGCAGATGTATGGAGACCCGTACGTTGCGCAGAAGGCTTAATTTGTTAATCTGTTAGGCGGTGTGTGACATAAAGCTACGATCGCGTTTGTCGAAAAATATGTATTTATCTCATGATTTTTAGCCATTTAAGATGTTGCTGCATTTGGAAAAGTGCTTATTTGATGTTTATTTGTTCAGTTCAGATACTCATTGTCCCAGATAACCAAAGTAGGTTCCAGATGTTAACACTATTTTCCGGCCGCCATATTTTACCTATTTAAACCTGAAATCAACGTTTTTGAGCTTATACGTTGCGTGAAATTAACATTTTGCTGTTTTCTAAGTGAAATCAACATCCTTGCCGTCACGCGTGAACGTGAAATCAGCATTTTTACCTATTTAGACCTGAAATCAACATTTTTGAGCTTATACGCTGCGTGAAATTAACATTTTGCTGTTTTCTAAGTGAAATCAACATCCTTGCCGTCACGCATTATGTGAAATCAACATTTTTACCTATTTAGACCTGAAATCAACATTTTTGAGTTTATACGCTGCGTTAAATCAACATTTTTCTGTTTTCTAAGTGAAATCAACATCCTTGCCGTCACGCGTTAACGTGAAATCAGCATTTTTACCTATTTAGACCTGAAATCAACATTTTTGAGCTTATACGCGGCGTGAAATTAACATTTTGCTGTTTTCTAAGTGAAACCAACATCCTTGCCGTCACGCATTGCGTGAAATCAACATTTTTACCTATTTAGACCTGAAATCAACATTTTTGAGCTTATACATTGTGTGAAATCAACATTTTGCTGTTTTCTAAGTGAAATCAACAACCTTCCCGTCACGGGTTAACATGAAATCAACATTTAAACCTTTTTTGACCTGAAATCAACATTTTTGAGCTTTTACGTTGCGTGAAATTGACATTTTGCTGCTTTCTAAGAGAAATCAACATCCTTGCTGTTGCGCATTAACATGAGTCAACATTTTAACCACTTTTGACCTGAAATCAACAAATTTGAGCTTATATAAGTTGCGTGAAATTGACATTTTGCTGGTTTCTAAGTAAAATCAAAGTCCTTGCGGTCGCGGCGGGCCGATCCTTTGTTATAATAAACCGAGGCGAGAATTCGACTTATAACAAAGGCTTGGCTTGGCTATTATAACAAAGGGTCGGCTCTGTTTATCATAACAAAGGCCCGGCTTCGTTTATTTGAAGACCTTGGCGGGAAAAGGGCGCTAGGTATTTTAATCAAATGTGAACTTTGTCGAAAACGCTCCAAATTTCGCATGCAGTTTTGTTTAGGTATGTTTAACAATGTCCCGTAGTTTTTCCGCTAAGCTTCGCTTCGTTTTCGAGATATTGCGTATGCAGAAAAACCACTCGGTTTTCCTAGCAGCGTCTTTATAAACGAAGCAAAAACCAGCGACAAAAATACAGGACCACGTTTTTCTATTACATTGAAGACCACATGCAAAAATTCAAGCCCTTTCGCGAAAATTTTTTTTTTTTACCCAAATCGTCACTTAGTATGGTTTTGCACTCACCCCTTCAATTGTAAGCAAGTTACCTAGATTTGCATGCAAATAGCTGTAAAATCATCAACCATAGAATAAATCGTACAGGACAACATTAAATTCAGCAGTTGACAGCCCCAGTAAAATCCAATGAAATCTTCTGAGAATTTTGGTCATCTGTCATTCAGCCACACATAACTGTAGCATGTGATTACTGAATTGCACCTGAGTGGGATTTTTAAAGCGATGACCTTGATAAGAAGTGAACAAAAGTATGTTAATTCAGAGACGTGCTCTCAACCATGAAGGCCTCCCTTTAACACTATCCACTGGAAAGCAATTTATCTGGTGGAGAGTGCTATGTAGCCTTCAAAGAACTGGGGCCAGAACTTTGTCTTCTGCTCCAAATGAACTGAACTAGTTGCACGAAGTTTTAAATGCATCTCTGCTGAAATTGTTTATGTTGTACCTTAATCGGTTAAACATGTAAATCTTGAAATTAAATTTAAAGCAAATAGGGGGTCATGTCATTGTGTAAGTTTTCAAACATTCTACTTTGTGAGTGGAAATCCACTTCAGCATTGAAGTAAACCAATGATTCTTAGAGTTTACACTTCTTATTTCACATGAAAATGAAGTTTCCTTTAAAATGTTTTTGTATCTACTACTGCTTGACATGCAAATTTAGATTCTGCTATGTTCAAATTCAACATTTGGTAGTCCTTAGCAATTTGACAAACGCACAGAATACTACCCAGTTTACGTACATAACATAAATCAAAATGACGATTTACCATGTTTACGTAATTTAGTGTTAGCAATGGGGTTTCCATTCAACAAAGTGTCACGTGCCCACAGTCAAGTTTTAAACACATTTAATTTTATGCATGAATGGTTGTCTATTCAGTCACACATCAGTGACATGGTGTGGGAACAAATGCAGCAATAATCCACCTTAGTACCAGTTTAATATACATGTAAAGTACATGTACATGTAGCTCGTGAAGCAATTAGAAGACTGAATCAGAGAACTGGATCACATCAATTCAATACACCAGGCATGGGACTCTAGTTTAAATTATTCCTATAGGCTTAAAATACATGGATATAATTATCTTTTCTTTACTTCTATCAAAACACAATATATCACATTGGGGATCATGGAAAAAATTAGCACAAGGGTCATAAGTCTTCTTAAAATAATTATTAAGGACCACGTGCAGAAGAAGTCTGTCCAATTTGGGTGTTCCAATTTAGCTATGGATGAGTTGTGCTTTAGACCAGAATATACATTAAAAGCTGTACTTTTTCATAGTGAAAGTGATGGTTAGTGGAAGTTCTCTTTAATTGCACCCAGATGCCTACACTCCCTGTGTTGGATGAGACTATGGACTGAGCTTTATGTCAAATTTTTAAATTAAAGTTGATCAGCACCACGTAAAAACTGCTGTTTTCATTCCCTCATATTAACATGGATCTATTTTGTTCTTAAGGTTAGCTACGGGCATTGTTTGTGTTTGCATTCTTTATCTATTGTTCCATTTGGCTGATTTATAAAGAACATTCTACATGTACATGGTGCAGGTTACCAACTAATGAGTCAGACATAGCAGCCTATCACCAGAAGCTTATCAAGAAGAGCTTGAAAATATCAGGGAAGGGGTGTGAAGCAGAGCCTTGCCTTTCCTAAAGAAATGGGGAGGGACCTCCTTTAGATCAAGCAATGATCACAGAATAAATGAATAGGCATTCACCCAATCCCACATCACAGGGAAATGGTGCATAGCACCGCAACAGTTTGTTAAACATTTAAGTCATATCCTGTATGTTGTTGTGACGTCAAGCCACCTCATGCACAATGGGCAAAACTAAAAACAAACCATTCTTTGAATGTTTCAACTGCAAAAATTTCTGTGATCTGGAATTACATGTACATTGATTAAACGAAATGGAAGGATCTGGTCGACAAACTGCCACATGTTTCCATTTCATTACCAAGATTTCTTATAGCGCTTGAGTGTTTGTTATCCAAGCTTGGTAAATGTAAATTATTTGCATGATATTTAAGACTCAAAGGTACTACGTGAGTTAACAGCAGTCTCGAGACAGCCTGGCGTCGAGGGTGGGTCATGGGCTGGCCAAAGTTCAAAACTTCCGTGTAAAGAAATGATCATATTGAAGCGGGCATGTTTGGAAACTATTCTACACTTTTCTCCCATGATCGCCCAGCCAAACTAATAGCGGATAATAGAGAACAATTAGTAATATTTAACAACACAAAACGTGTAAAATATGAACGAGTTTTGTTACCGTAGCAGCTTCAGGGGGTGCTTCAATGCATGTATTAAAGCTCAGGTTAATTTCATTGTATAAGCTTATATTCGCGGCAACGAAACATCAGGCCACGAAACAGATACATAACTTACCCGATGAACACTCTTTGGGTCTTCTTTCCAAGATAGGTACATCTCTTCCACATAATTGCCACTGCTGCCGTTCAAAAACGGCTCCTGAGCGACCAAAGCCGCGGTTTGCTGCCATCTTTGAAACGTAAAGTTTCCGGAAACCAACAAATGCTGCCTTTTAAACAATCTCGCACAATTCCTCGCTGCGTACATTCTCAACGCCTCAAAAACTTTCAGCTTCAAGTCCTAGTCCTTGTTAGCAAGTGTTCAAAAGTCATATAAGTCCTAAGTTGTCGAAATTGCGATTGAATTAGCGAGAGCATTAAACTGCCGAGAGTGTGGACTTTCGCCAGTTTAGGTTCCAGCGTGGTGCCTTTACACGTAGCTTTGGATTCGTCTTTTAAGAACGCCGAACGGCTCTAAACACACCAGCGATGCTTGATCCTTTTAGTTTTCCTCTGTGTGTACTAATTTCCCTCAAGAGTTAGCCGTTTGTTTTCGATAAAGCGGATGAAATATCCAGAACTGTGATGGTTCGCGCGTCCAGCGATTTGATTCCTTATGCGTTGGCGTGACGTCATACTGCTTAGTAATCGATTACGCGACGGTATGATTGTCGGACTTCCTATTGTTTGTCATATAATTATTTGCAGTTTTGTGGTTTATCGAATATTACAAAGGGACAAAGTTCGTCCTGCTGAGGATTGCTTTGAAATAAAGGAATTTATTCTAAAACTTGTCTTGCTAATAGTTAGATTATATCAGTCCCGCTTGGCGGAGAGAAAACATTTCGTGACTGCCTTCGTGACTCCGAGAATGAAATCGGCCCCAAGCTCTTCGCGGGCTTTTCAAAAAAAAATATGGCGACCTCCGTTGATATTTATTTTTTGCTGTGTCTTTCACATTTGTAACCAGCAGAAATGAGTAAAAGGAAAGCACCTGATCAAAATCCAAATAGTGATTTTTGCGACTTTCTTATCGGTAAGTTTGATCGTCCATATTGATGCCATTTCTTAATATTTTTGATGAGTTTTTTTAAAGCCTTCTATTCAAATTTGCATTTTAAGAGCTTGCGGAATACGAGAAGAATGTGTCGCGACAAATACACAAGCACAACGCTTACAGGTAAGAAATGAATGCTGTAGGAAACAAACGCTGTATTTCTATAGTAAAAATCATGTTATTTTCAAATAAAAGCACGCAACACAACTGGAGAAACTAAATTTAAGGCAAAATATTCCTAAAATAAGCTTATACTTTCCCCCAAAAATAAATCTAATACAAAGAAATATAAGTAAATTCTAGAAATGCAATACTTGTAGCTTGACCTTGTGCACTGAAGGGTGAACTTTTTGTAATCATTATTGGAAATTAACCAAATTAAATGGTTGCAAGTAGATCTAAGGAAAACGTCCTTGGGTTTCAACTGGATGAAAATAGTTTGTTTGGCTTTTGCATCTATGTCAACTTTCCCAGATTATTGGCGAGTCTCCTGAGTACAAACCAAATCTCCTGGACAATACAAAGAAAAGTGTAGAAAATACATTTTTCAGATATGTAAGGGCTGAATTTTGGCTTTTTTGTAGACTATGAGCAGCTCTCTTTTGCTCAATAATCGGTGGGAAAGAATGCAACGAAGAATGCGGAGTTAGTGAGCAGTGATGTATGTGGTTTCACGCTCGCACGCTCACTTGTTTTACATTCCTCCCTACAGATTTCTTAGCAAAAGAGAGACTCCCTGCAGTCCACATGTTTTGGGAAATTTTTTGGATATGTAGCATTTTTTGTGGTTAAATTGGTAAAGCTCTACTTTTGGCAAATTGATTAGTTTTAGGATCTAGGAGGTAACTTAAACAAATTAACAGATTTTAATTGTTTTAGATTACCATTTCTGCTTTTGTATCACTGTCCGAGGGAAAGATGAGAGGTAGGGAAGTTGAGAAAGGTCTGGTCAAGAGGAAGAGTGTTAGGGTGAGATTTGTGAGTGGGATTGGAGAGTTACGAGGGAAGGGAGGGTTGAGGTGTGGAAAGAGTGATGGAGGGCTACGAGGGAGAGAGGAAGGGGGGATTGGTAAAGAGAAAGCCTGATAACCCAATGGCTGTTACTGCAGTTGAGTCTGCAGTCAAATATTCTTTTGTTTCAAAAGGCATGCAAACGAGGTGAAAGGGTCAATACAATGTAGTAGTGACCCTTTTGCCTTGTTTGCGTGCCAAGCCGTTGATAGGTGCAATAACAGCTATTCATTTTGGTGATGGCTAAGTGCTAGATCTACTATACAATGTAGCTTCAAGTGAGTATTGCTTTATTATCTTTTTTATTACTATGTATCAAGGAAAGCGGCATCTGTTTTAGTAAAGCACCCCACTCGGATTAAAAGTGGAGATGAAGCACGTAAATTGGTAAGCTACAGGTCTGTTTTATGTACATTAAACTTTTTAATCAACTGCAATTGTGAATTTTTCAGATGGAGCTAAATGTAATTTAGGCAAAGTTTGAGTCAAGCCAAATTATGCTAGTCAGCAGTCTCTCAGGGCGATCATGCTTGTTGGAATCTCACACGGGGTTTTGCAGGGCTTACGTGTTTTGCTTGCCAGCTGTGTGAGAAGGTGCAGCTTGCCTTTGAGTGCCATTCTTGCCTGTTGAGTGTTTTTGCTCCCTCACCTCCCTCCCTTTTGTTGGTGATGGTAAGTATATGGGGTGGTAAGTATGTCAGTGTGACAGTGCCTGGTGGTTGCTGCTCTCAGGGTTGCCATGGATACCTACATGCTCTGTTCGAGGCTCATATCTTGGCATCAGCACCCCTAAGGCACCTTTCCCAAGCTCATCAATTGGCGATGAGTTTAATAAGTGATTGCTGCAAAAATGCTCTCAAGCGTTATGACCAGTTTCCATATAATTCTATAACTTCTGTAAGTCCTTAAGCCTAAACTACTCAATCTTGAATCCAGCTTGTTAATTCATGGAAGATGTGACAAGAGTACATATGAAGTGTTGTATCACTGCACTGCTGATTTGCTATAGCACGGGTACAAGTAATGTGCCATTTTTGTATTCCATTGTACTACCATTCACATGGCATTCTTTAAAATGAATTCTTTCAAGTTATACTCTGTCTGTGTCCTCTCAAAACCTTCAAGATAACACAGGAAACAACTTAACATTTGCTATGCACCAATTAATGTGAACTGATGTGAACACTTTGTTGATAATCTGTTGATTTATTCTATGAGTTGTTGTTATTTTTTTGCCTATGGAAGCCAGGGATTGGAGATAAAATTGGGAAAAAGATTGACGAGTTTATCAAAACAGGAAAGTTAGAAAAGCTGGAAAAGGTATGTATTATAAAGAGTAAAATAAATAAATATGCTTCATATGATTTTCGTTCACATCCAATGTTTTCTTATCTGTATGCTCTCAAAAGTTTACCATTAGGGACACTAGGACAATGTACATTGAAACCTAATGTTCATCCAAAACTTGACACCCACACAAAAGTCAGCATCCTCATGAAACTTCATGTTCAGTCACAAAACTTGACCCCCACACAAAACGTAATGCACACACAAAACTTGACGTCCTCAGAAAATTTGGCATCCTCACAAAACTTGACAACCACACAGAACTTCACATCCACACAAAACTTGACCTCCATACAAAACTCAGCATCCTCACGAAACTTCACATTCACACAAACCTTGATCCCCACACAAAACTTAATGCCCTCACAAAACGTGACATCCTCACAAACCTAATGACATGCACATAAAACTTGATGTCTTCATAAAATTTGATGTCCACACAAAACTTTCAAGATGTCACCACAAAACTTGACATCCACACAAAAGTCCAATGTCCACAGGAAACTTGACATGCAAAACTTGACCTCCATACAAAACTTAGGGTTAAGATTGAACAAAACTTGACATCCCCCAAAACTTGACTCCATAGGAAACTTAACATCATTTTTCTCACAAAAATTTTAGATAGTTTTCGCAGAAAAAAAGTTTCTACTAATAGAAAACTGAGTGCCAATTTGTAATTTCAGTATAGTAGCAGCAAATACAATGTATTTAAGTCAACCCTATCCCTTAAAGCTCTTGCTATATCTCTCTTGCACAACTTTGTCTTAAATTTTCTAATTCCTTGAATTAAGGTTTCTGAAGAAATCTCCTTTTCCATCAAAAGCTGTGCATAAAATCTCAGAAAGTCTATCTAATTATAATTAAAAATGATCTTACTGTTTAGTTAATAGAATCAATATTTTATTCGTTTAGTAGCATTTAACAATTATTAACTGAATTTTTCAGATCAGAGGTGATGACACTACCAAGGCCATACAGCAGCTGACTCGAGTATCTGGAATAGGGTAACAATCTAAAGAAAACATTTGTTGTCTGATGTCATCCCCGAAAAGTTTGAATGTGTGATGTCAGACTTTTGCTTTTCTAAATGTGGGGCTTGCTGTTTGCTAAAACTGAATAATGTTTGTTTAGTTGCAGTCTGTAGTGAATTTTTTGATGTATGTAGTTTCAATTTTTCTTTGGAATTTGTTTAGATTTTGCTTAATGCGAAAAATTTCTTCATGGTATTTGTAAGGTGAAATTTTTTCTACTGCGTATTGTGTATGCCAGGTAATATTTCTTCCCCCTATTTTTTCTTCTCTCTGCTAGCTCCTTATTGCCTTGGTATGTAATTTTGTACAATTGTATGTGCTTCATCGACTGGAAAAAATTCTTGGTTTATTTATATCAGGCCAGCTGCGGCCAGAAAGTTTGTTGAAGATGGAGTGACAACATTGGAAGGTAAAGTTCTGTTACCCAAAAAATAATAATTTGACTTTGATTTGTGTTTAGAAATGACTAAAACACACTAGGGTTTAAGGCTGGTTAAGAAGTACTAATAAAAATAGATTTACAAACTTGGCTTCTGAGAAAATTAATAATTTTGAGCTTCTGTTTTTAGGTGTGGCTTGCATTTCTTTGGAATCTATTTGTAAATACCTTGTAAAACAATTTTAAGAAACAATTAGGTAACTATATCTTAGCATGTCAGTCGGTCAGTTGGTCAGTCAGTCAGTCTGTCCTTTGGTCAGTTGGTAGTTGGCTAATCAGTAAATCAGCCATAAATTCAGTAAGCCAGTCATTAAGTCAGCTGCAATTGATTGATCATACATTCAGTCTGTCTGTCTGTCATTCCCACTCTGTTAGTAATCAGTGGGTCAATTGGTCTGACAGTCTGTCTGTATGTCGTCAGTCTGACAGTCTGTCAACCTGTCAACCTGTCAACCTGTCAGCCTGTCAATCTGTCTGTCAGTCTGTCTGTATGTCAGTCAGTCAGTGAGCCAGTCAGTCACTCAGTAATTCAGTCAGTCAAAAATCATAATTCAAAGTAACGATTCCCACTGCTTATTACTGACTTCTGTCATGTATTGTTCTTTAGGTTTGAAGAAGGTACAAGGCAGGCTTAATCATCATCAGAAAATTGGAGTGAAGTACGTCAAACATAAACTGAACATGTGCACTACTATCAATAAATGAGTAATCACTTTTAGGGGTGGTGAATGGTAAATGTGAGACTTTGTGAGATGGTGAGACCAGTGCTTTTCTTTGTGAGCCCGAGACATATTGCCTTTTTAGATAGTGAGACTGAGACTTCAAAGTGTTTTGAGTGCAAGCGTGAGGGGCTCAGACTCTTAAAATTTGAGCCCCAGATTTAGCTGAGAGCTATAAGAATGAGCAAGAATGAGCTTGTACAGAAGTCTTACAAAGGAGCCTTTTGTCATAAATACTTGTGCCTTTACACAGTTCCACAAGGGACAACAGATAAGTTCTTCAACTTCCTGGGTTTCATCATGAGCTATCGTGGGTTGTGTGTGGCTTTTTGATTCCCCCTTTAGCCTTTAAGCCAGCCTTTGCGAACAAGCTGGAACTGGAAATTCGACTAGAACACACCATGTTAGGATATCCTAGAACAAAATAACTGTTTTTTGGCACCAAAATGACATTGCTTTTTGTGGAATTCAGACAATTTGGCAGAAGTTAGGATTAACTTTTTCTCGGAGATTTGAAAGTTGCTCTATTGAAATTCAATATCAAGTGACAAGAAGACGGCATTTATTAAACAAACAAACGAACTGGAACTTCAAAACCCTCAACCTTGTAAAAAGTCGAGACTTGGAGAGAGCTTCGTATAAAAATCAAGACTGCAAGACGCACATAACCGCTAAAAAAACAAGACTGCGAGGCCCATGAAATTTGACTAAAATTTTGGGAGACCAAGAGTATTTGAAGGACCATTCACCACCCCTAATTTGCTTATAAGAAATTTTATTGTTCCTGATTAAATATTTAGTTTAGTATAAGCACACCCTGAATTGTAAAACCCTGTTCTTAAAATATTTCAACAGGCTAGCAATGGTCTTCTAACCTGAATGTTAAGAGGAAAACTATACATCATTTGCTGTCAGCAATAGATTTATTTAAAATAGATTTCAATGTTGTATTTTTGTTGCTGACAACAAAGGTTATAGAAATGAGATGTTCAATGTGTCATCAAGACGCGTTTGAAAATGTTTATTGTTCACTTTATTTTCTAGATATCTTGAGGAATTTGAGAAGCGTATTCCGAGAGATGAAATGCTAAAGCTTCAGGTCAGTCTGTTCTCCCTACTACCACCCTCTCCTCCCATCCAAAAATTTGAATTGTAATTCTTCAAAGCTCAGGGCTCTTTGGAAACATTTCTAGTATTTTTACTGACTTGGTTCTTTCTGTTTGCAGGAAATAATTATGAAGAAAATAGCAAAGTTTGACAAGGAAATAATTGCAACAGTTTGTGGAAGTTTTAGAAGAGGTAAGTAAAACCTTTCAATTTTTGACAACTCAGTAGTAATCAAAGTCCAATTTCCTCTTACTATATCAAGCCAAAGTCAAGTAGACAGGTGTGAAGAATAAAGAAAATCATCAATAATTGACCATGTCCGTATCTTCGGTTTTGGACTGAGACTTTTTAAATCCAATTTTGCATTTGAAAAGACTCCTCACATTAGCCTCAGTTGCAAGCTAGTTCCAGTCTAATACCGAGAATATGCACATGGCCCATCATAATCCATCAAATATTTTTGCTCTGACTCATGAATCAAGTTGTACAAGGTGGTTCTATCTTTTTGGTCTATAGATGAAACCCTAGTGCGTGACTATTCAAATGAAAGCTATTGAGCAGTACTTTCATGTGGTACTATTTATTATGCGGTACAAGGTGGTTCTAACTTTTAAGTCTGTGGATGAAACCCTAGCATGTGACCATTCAAATGCAAGCTATTGAGCATTACTTTCATGTGGTACTGTTTATTATGCTGTACAAGGTGGTTCTGACTTTTCAGTTTGTGGATGAAATCCTGCGTGTGTGACCATTCAAAAGTAATATGTTAATCATTTCAGTCTATCCTTTTTTCTCACTTACTTAAGATGATTCTCTTCAGTCTATCCTTTTTTCTAAGATGTATAAAAATGTGTGTTTTCTGATGGATTGACAAGCATTTACTGTTCCACTGGCCATCAGGTGCTACATCCAGTGGTGACATTGATGTGTTAGTGACACATCCTTCATATCTCTCATCTGAAAATGACTTTGACAAGGTAAGATGTAAGCAGTCTCTGGAAATACATATTGGACCATAAATATTTTAACAATAAAGTATGGACTAGATCTAATTTAGGGATTAAGGGGGCGCTGTCATGAGAATGACCTATGTCAATGCTTTATTTTACAATAACGATTGAAATTCTTGTGCGCTCATTGGCTCATTTTCATAATCAATAAGTGGACGAACACTTCAATTTATAATTTATTGTACATAAGAAACAAGTTCACATCAGTTTTGCGTGAATCTGTCCTGTTATTGACAATGAATTTCATCATAACATCATCAAAGTAGTTGTGGGTACACTTGGCTAATCACCTCGTGGATCCACAGCTACTTTGACAATGTTATGACAAAATTCATGATCACTAACAGGACAGATGCATGAAAAACTGACGTCAAGTTGTTAAAGGACATATTCTCATTGATGAAAACCCCAACTATGATGGTCCAATTGTGTTTATAAAATGGAATATGAGTGCACTGAAACTAAATAGGAGTATTTTTTAAGGGTTACAAATGGACAAAGTTGTGATGTTAATCTGACAAAGTCTAACAGTCTGGCAGACAGGCAGAGTGGGACTTGAAGATGCAACCTCCTTTGCTTAATACTTACTTTCTATTTATTCATTTATTTATTTGTTTATTAATTTTATTTATTTATTTATTTATTTATTCATTCATTTATTTATTAACTTTCAACTAGCTCTCACAATAAACGCCTTAAAAGACAGGACATAACAAGTTCAATGGTAGTTTAGGAGACAAAACTTGGTACTCGTGTGCCAGGACAAGAAACTTCAAATATGATAACTAACTTTAATACAGTCGTGAGTGAAATCACAAGGACATCCCCTGTGCAGTTAAACACTTACTTTCAATTCTGTAATTATTGCAGAAAGCTCTTCTGCACGGTGTAGTAGATACCTTGACGAAAGAAGGCTTTGTGACAGATTCAATATCTCTTGGTGACGCTAAATTTATGGTAAGGATGTATTTGTAATTTCATTGGAATACGGGGGGAAAGACAAATTGTATTACACTATTGCATCTGTGTCAATCAATCAATCAATCAATCAATCAATCAATCAATCAATCATTATATTTCTTAATCAGATATATATTGTGTCTCAGTCACTAGGCGCTTTGTGATTGGTCTCTTTTTCAACCTTTTAGACTGCTTACAATCTGTTTTTTTCTCTGAATCAGGGTGGGATTGGGGCGAGACGTTTCAGACTAGAGGGGATTGGGATGAGACATGATGGGTGCCGCAGTCACGGCACTTACGCCCAGACCCTTTTTCGTCCATACCGCCCTTTTGCGTTCGTGTTCATTGACGGATGAACAATCATCTGACCCTACGAGAAAAGACAAGCAGCCATCAATTTATCGATCGTTTAGCGGGCCGAATTAATCTACTGCTTTTGTTGTTAAAATGTCTGGTGATTTATATCCAAGTTTTCTGAACATTCATGGCGTTTTCTTTTAAACCGTGTTAACGACTTAACAACGATTTCAATTTGGCTCGCTTTGATTTTGGGCACGTAAAGCTTTTGAAGCTGTTTTGCTTGACTCGAGAAATGGTTTATTGAACCCGTCAGACAGTGGAGATGTAATAAAATGGCACTTTACTAACATCGTCTTCATCCCCCTTCACGGTTCTCGTTTTTAACTCGTGAATGGCGTATAACGAAAGTTACAGTTTGTAGTGGTAGGTTGTAGCGATCGATTTTTGGTACAAGTATGCTTGCAGGATATTTTCTTTTGTAAAATCACCCACCTCTCCTCAAAAGTCAAATGGTCCCCCCCCCCCTTACTAAAACTCGAAGAAGCTAGTCAACTCAACTGTGATAAGTACTTTAAAGACTTGCGTGAAATCACGTAAAAACTGAACCAGTATTGACTACAAACTTCTATTACAATTGATTCTAAAATCACTCTAAATTAAAAACTGCATATAAACAATTAAAACTATTGACTAACTCGCAAATTTGTGAAGTGGTTACGAGCGGTTTAGGCCGCTGAGTTGCACCTAGAACAATTTAAGAAACAGACTGCGATTAGTCTCTCTTTTACCGAAAATCCGTGTGGATAAACGCAAACGAACAGAGGTGAAAGGCGAAGCCGCGAGCCACGAGTAGCGCGGGCGTCAGAAGACGAGTAAAGACTCGCCTTTCACCTTTGTTCGTTTGCGTTCCTCGCGGATTTTCGAGCAAAAGACAGACTACTCGAAGTCTAATTAAGTAAGTAAACGTTACGTTACGTTCGTTTCGTTACTAAGCGTTATTTTTTAATTTTTTTTTATTCATTTAACACACACTTACATAATTACTTTGCAAAATTACATTATTTACACCACAAACATTGCAATACTCGAGTTAAAGTACACTATTTACATTCCTTGCAATACTAGTCGCTTACAATTTCATACCTTATTTTTATTGCCTACTCTATATTTCACGTTCACAAATAAATGTACAATGTTCTACTTGTAATTAAATTCTTACATTGCTTACTTTTTTCCCTTATTAATTTATTTACTTATTTATTTATTGTGTTCTGTTGCACAGGAGACAAACAAACATACGAAACTAATAACGATATTAACATGTGCAATTAACTGGGGCTATAACTCCTACTTTACACTCCTATTTACATCGCTACTAGCTATACAAAAAATTGGTCGAGAGTTTCCTTACATTTAAGATTGGCTATAAATTCATCTGCCATGCACAAATATTAATTGGCAGATAAAACAAGGAGAAGATTACGCAATAAATGGATTGCACAAAAAAAACAACAACAGCAGAAAAAAAAGAGAGACAAAAGGGGAAGACAGATAACTAAGTTGACATGTATAATTATAGGCTCTGTGACCAATGCTTTACATTCCTATCAACATCATTACTACGGCTACACAAAGATTTTTCGAAAATGTATTTATGGTTAAGATTAACTGTAAATTTATTTACCGATAATTCGCCATGTATTAATTTCTGATTGTACAAACAAAATATTTGGCATATAAAAAGGTGAAGTTTAACTTTCTGATAATGTTTGATTCCTTGCTTGAAGTGTCAACTTTCATAACAAAAATTAATTCAGTTGGTGAAAGACTGAAGGAGGTGACATTTTCTTTGTTGAACCATTTTATGACCTCTAAAAAGAAAAATTGGCTCCAATTACAGCTATGGAAAGTGTGATTTATGGAATCATTCATTTCACAATATGGACACTTTGTGCCCTCCGCCTTACCAAAGGCCGTGGATTAAAATATCTTTGTTGTTGAATAAAATTTGTTCTTGGCCGGACTGGTTTGGAAAAAATTCTTTTAATTCCAAGAAATACAGGAGAATCAATTTGTAAAACTGAGGTAGCCCAATCTGATTCCAAATGATGTTCCTCTGGGATAATTCGTTCCAAAATTTGCAAGTCTTCGCCAAACTTATCAGATCTTTGCCGTCTAAAAAAGAGGCAATACGCTCTGCAGCGAGGTCTGGAAGGTTTGTGCAATCGAAAGAGACGTCTTGACGATCACTTGGTTGCTTTTCTCTACCGCGAATTTTCTCGAGTTCTTTCGTCCAGAGCGCCATTGTGTTGCGTGTGCAGGCGGACTGCTAAAATACTGTAAACACCTGTGGAATCACAGGAGCGTTTTCAGTTGTACGTTTTTTTTGTCATTTTTTAAATCGGTTTTTCAGTTTTGCACTTTCAATATCCGGTTTTTCGGTATCTGCTGCGGTTTTCGTTTTCTTTCGGCTCTTAGTGATGAGAAAAGCAGTTTTTAGGTTTTGGTTATTTGATTATTTGCTATTATTGATGGCCCTATTAGTAACTATTAAACCCGCAAGGTTTCGTTAGGAAACCTACTAATCAGAAAGAGGGACTACAAAGTCATTTCTTAATCTTTTATCCAAGTATCCCGTATCCCGTTTCCCGAAAACCCGTAATAGGGACTCAGACTTCGATCTAGGTGGTAAGCTATTTCATTTGAAAAGAAATGGAGATTGTGGAGCAAAATAAAGAATTTGCTCTGATGCGCATACAACCAGCATTTTCGAAAGACGTGTTCTCAAGAGCATTTAGATAAAAACAAAAATATCTCAAACCAGAAAATTTCACTGTTCTGTGAATCGCGATATATCGATCGTAGCCAACTGTATGTTATTTAAATTCATGCATTAAACGTGAGTGGGGGGGGGGGGGGGGGTCACCTTGTTGGTTTAAGGGAAAACGAACATTAATTTCGATGTCGAAGTTAGTGTGAAGGGAACTTGCTAATGTTGCGTGCGGTGTGCGCGGGCTTGCGCATCCATCTCCTTCCTCAAAAAACCAATGATATCATCACTCAAAAATAGGTATTTACAACTGTTTAATTTACTCAAAATGTTGTAAATTACACCTCTCCAAAGATTTAGCAACATTCATGCAAGTTAAAATAAAAATCTAATGGACACATTTTTTTGCAAACTAAGAAAATCTGAAGTTTTGCCTATTTCAAAAATAGCACACAATCTGTAACATTTTTTTTTTTTTTTTTTAAAGTTTGACTCTAGTCGCGAATGACTCCCCACAAATCAACTGTAAACATTTCATAGTGGTTGATAGTTTGAAGTTATCGCTATGTACAGGGTTTTTTTCACAAGGTGCTTTTACAGGTTCTTATCTTATAGTGTTTTGTGTGTTGTCCATCAAAGCGGCCTTAATTCAGCGTAATCCCATGATATACCTCCACACCAGCCCCCTACTCTTCCCCTGATCTCTATATATACTTTACATGTAGCGGTCACTTCAAAGTCTCCCATGGTCTGTACATACCACTTTCCACGGCCATGTTGACACTCTGCACGTCTTAAATCATTATCTGTCCAGTTTGAGCACAGTTCGTTTCCACAACCTTTTTCTGGCCTTGCTTTGAATTGGATTATCCCCTGAGGATTGGTACCATGACCATTTGAATAAACTCTGTCGAGTTTCATGCGCCACACCAGGGAGTATTTTCCCGGAAGGACGCCGAGGAAGAACTCATTGATTTGTAGCCAACAGACTGTGTTGAGTTGAATCACCTCTCCAAATTCGCTTTCCTCGTCTTTCACCTTTTCGAGGTACTTGCCGTCGAGCCACACTACGCGGAAAGCAGTGGCAGACTTTTTGCTTTCCGCCAGTTTAAAGTAACACCTTTTGTATTCAATCTGAGAACTTCTGGAATCGGATATGGCCTGTCTTCCGAAGCGCTTCTCAACAAGAGTTTTCCAAATGACGTTCCTCTGGGATACTTTGTTCCAAAATTTGCAAGTCCTCCCCAAACTTATCAGATCTTTGCCGTCTAAAAAAGAGGCAATACGCTCTGCAGCGAGGTCTGGAAGGTTTGTGCAATCGAAAGGGACGTCTTGACGATCACTTGGTTGCTTTTCTCTACCGCGAATTTTCTCGAGTTCTTTCGTCCAGAGCGCCATTGTGTTGCGTGTGCAGGCGGACTGTTAAAAACTGTAAACACCTGTGGAATCACAGGAGCGTTTTCAGTTCTACATTTTTTGTCATGTTTTAAATCGGTTTTTCGGTTTTGCACTTACAGTATCCGGTTTTTCGGTATCTGCTGCGGTTTTCGTTTTCTTTCGGCTCTTAGTGATGAGAAAAGCAGTTTTTAGGTTTTGGTTATTTTGGTTATTTGCTATTATTGGCCCTATTAGTAATAAGTGAATAGTGCTTTTCGCGCGCTCTGATTGGTTAACTCTGAGGTGATTAGCAAGTACTTTTTACCTCCGAGCAGCCGGCGCGAGAGATTTTAAAATTTCCGACTGCTTGTCACACATAAAATAAAGTTTTGGTCCGCTAATTATTCAGCTTGTATGGGTATATACTAAAACAATTATTCACCTCAGTGTCGGTTAAAGTTATGGATACTTACCTCCACTTTGTTAACTAATAAACCCGCGAGGTTTTCCTTAGGAAACCTACTAATCAGAAAGAGGGACTACAAAGTCATTTCTTAATCTTTTACTCAAGTATCCCGTATCCCGTTTCCCGAAAACCCGTAATAGGGACTCAGACTTCGATCTATTTGGTAAGCTATTTCGATCTGGAGCAAAATGAAGAATTCGTTCTGATGCGTATACAACCAGCATTTTCTAAAGAGGTGTTCTGAAGAGCATTTGGATAAAAACAAAAATAACTCAAACCAGAATTTTTCACTTTTCTGTAGATCGAGATATATCAATCGTAGTCAAGTGTATGTTATTAAATTCATGCATTTAACTGGGGGGGGGGGGGGAGATCACCTTGCTGGTTTAAAACATTTGTTTCACTGTCGAGCGTAGTGTGAAAGACATTTTCTAATATTGTGTGTACGCGGTGTAGCGCAGGCGCTTTTGACACGGAAATCTTGTACAGAAAGATGCGCAATGCAACAGACCATATTCGTATTCTCGGTTTTGGACTGGGACTAGCTTGCAATGGAGGCTCACGCGGCGGAGTATCATTAAAAAGAGATTTCTGTCATTTGCATTGGAAAAGACTCCCTGCATGAGCCTCAGTTGCAAGCTAGTTCCAGGTCAATACCGGGAATACGAATATGGCCTATTCAGAGATCTGTTCTTGACAATAGGGTGATTTAGCAAGAGAACGGGAACGTCACTTGACGACGGCGCACGCAGTACAAATACCCAAATATGGTCAATTTAGAACAGAATCCAGGTTATTCCGCGCGCCCTGCAGTCGTGATCTGACCATATTTGGGTATTGGTACTGCGCGCGCCGTCGTCAAGTGACTTTCCCGTTCTCTTGCTAAATCAGCCTACAGTTGCTCCACACATACTCCGAGCCGCCAAATTTGGTCTAGATGCGTTCTACACACGAAACACCAAAAAACTTTCGACTTGGAGATGAGAATCGTCTTTGCTATGCCTCGAAGATAAAGGAAATGTTAGTCTGCATACTCAAATGTTGTTAGTGCCTGGAAATAGGCATTTGTAACAATTAATTGCAGTTGAGAAGTAAATAAGAAGCTAAAAAGATACTACAATGATTAGAAACGAAAATGTCTCGATCTCTCAAAAAAGAAAAAGTACACGTCTTTCGCCTTGGCGGATTCAAGTTTGTGAATTTGAACTTTTAATTATTATGTTCGCCTTTTTTTTCGGCAGTTTTGATCGATTTTTATGACGGTTTTTTGGTTTTTAAAGAAGTATTTAGCACTGTTCCACTTTGCAAGTAGGCCACTATGCCCAAGTATGCTTGCAGGATATTTTCTTTTGTAAAATCACCCACCTCTCCTCAAAAGTCAAAAGGTCCCCCCCCCCCACTTACTAAAACTCGAAGAAGCTAGTCAACTCAACTGTGATAAGTACTTTAAAGACTTGCGTGAAATCACGTAAAAACTGAACGAGTAATTGACTACAAACTTCTATTACAATTGATTCTAAAATCACTCTAAATTAAAAACTGCATATAAACAATTAAAACTATTGAGTAACTCGCAAATTTGTGAAGTGATTACGAGCGGTTTAGGCCGCTGAGTTGCACCTAGAACAATTTAAGAAATAGACTGTGATTAGTCTCTCTTTTACCGAAAATCCGTGGGGATAAACGCAAACGAACAGAGGTGAAAGGCGAAGCCGCGAGCCACGAGTAGCGCGGGCGTCAGAAGACGAGTAAAGACTCGCCTTTCACCTTTGCTCGTTTGCGTTCCTCGCGGATTTTTGAGCAAAAGACAGACTACTCGAAGTCTAATTAAGTAAGTAAACGTTACGTTACGTTCGTTTCGTTACTAAGCGTTATTTTTTTATTTTTTTTTTTATTCATTTAACACACACTTACATAATTACTTTACAAAATTACATTATTTACACCACAAACATTGCAATACTCGAGTTAAAGTACACTATTTACATTCCTTGCAATACTAGTCACTTACAATTTCATACCTTATTTTTATTGCCTACTCTATATTTTACTTTCACAAATAAATGTACAATGTTCTACTTGTAATTAAATTCTTACATTGCTTACTTTTTTCGCTTATTAATTTATTTACTTATTTATTTATTGTGTTCTGTTGCACAGGAGACAAACAAACATACGAAACTAATAACGATATTAACATGTGCAATTAACTGGGGCTATAACTCCTACTTTACACTCCTATTTACATCGCTACTAGCTATACAAAAAATTGGTCGAGAGTTTACTTACATTTAAGATTGGCTATAAATTCATCTGCCATGCACAAATATTAATTGGCAGATAAAACAAGGAGAAGATTACGCAATAAATGGATTGCACAAAAAAAACAGCAACAGCAGAAAAAAAGAGACAAAAGGGAAGACAGATAACTAGGTTGACATGTATAATTATAGGCTCTGTGACCAATGCTTTACATTCCTATCAACATCATTACTACGGCTACACAAAGAATTTTTCGAAAATGTATTTATGGTTAAGATTAACTGTAAATTTATTTACCGATAATTCGCCATGTATTAATTTCTGATTGTACAAACAAAATATTTGGCATATAAAAAGGTGAAGTTTAACTTTCTGATAATGTTTGATTCCTTGCTTGAAGTGTCAACTTTCATAACAAAAATTAATTCAGTTGGTGAAAGACTGAAGGAGGTGACATTTTCTTTGTTGAACCATTTTATGACCTCTAAAAAGAAAAATTGGCTCCAATTACAGCTATGGAAAGTGTGAATTATGGAATCATTCATTTCACAATATGGACACTTTTGCCCTCCCCCTTACCAAAGAGGAATAACTCCTTTTTGGTGACTACTGGTCTATGTAAAAGTTTGAAATAAAATTCCCTAAGTTTGTTATCTTTACATACATCTTTCACGCGACTAAAAATAGGTTTCAGAGATGTGTGATCAATTTGCAGGTCTCCGCTTTCCCATTTAGAATTAGCCTTCAGTTCGATTGGTTCTTTGTTCTTTAAAAATAGATGAGGAGGTTGCATATAAGATCATATTTTAGGATAAATTCTGAGTAAGAAAGAAATTTCCCATCTGCTTTGAGAAAATCATGTACGAGATAGATGCCGCGATCAAACCAGTTCCTGTAAAAAATACTGTGACCGTGGATTAAAATATCTTTGTTGTTGAATAAAATTTGTTCTTGGCCGGACTGGTTTGGAAAAAATTCTTTTAATTCCAAGAAATACAGGAGAATCAATTTGTAGAACTGAGGTAGCCCAATCTGATTCCAAATGATGTTCCTCTGGGATAATTCGTTCCAAAATTTGCAAGTCTTCCCCAAACTTATCAGATCTTTGCCGTCTAAAAAAGAGGCAATACGCTCTGCAGCGAGATGTGGAAGGTTTGTGCAATCGAAAGAGACGTCTTGACGATCACTTGGTTGCTTTTCTGTGCCGCGAATTTTCTCGAGTTCTTTCGTCCAGAGCGCCATTGTGTTGCGTGTGCAGGCGGACTGCTGAAATACTGTAAACACCTGTGGAATCACAGGAGCGTTTTCAGTTCTACGTTTTTTGTCATTTTTAAATCGGTTTTTCGGTTTTGCACTTACAATATCCGGTTTTTCGGTATCTGCTGCGGTTTTCGTTTTCTTTCGGCTCTTAGTGATGAGAAAAGCAGTTTTTAGGTTTTGGTTATTTGATTATTTGCTATTATTGATGGCCCTATTAGTAACTATTAAACCCGCAAGGTTTTCGTTAGGAAACCTACTAATCAGAAAGAGGGACTACAAAGTCATTTCTTAATCTTTTATCCAAGTATCCCGTATCCCGTTTCCCGAAAACCCGTAATAGGGACTCAGACTTCGATCTAGGTGGTAAGCTATTTCATTTGAAAAGAAATGGAGATTGTGGAGCAAAAATAAAGAATTTGCTCTGATGCGCATACAACCAGCATTTTCGAAAGACGTGTTCTCAAGAGCATTTAGATAAAAACAAAAATATCTCAAACCAGAAATTTTCACTTTTCTGTAAATCGCTGTATATCGATCGTAGCCAACTGTATGTTATTTAAATTCATGCATTAAACGTGAGTGGGGGGGGGGGGGGGGTCACCTTGCTGGTTTAAGGGAAAACGAACATTAATTTCGATGTCGAAGTTAGTGTGAAGGGAACTTGCTAATGTTGCGTGCGGTGTGCGCGGGCTTGCGCATCCATCTCCTTCCTCAAAAAACCAATGATATCATCACTCAAAAATAGGTATTTACAACTGTTTAATTTACTCAAAATGTTGTAAATTACACCACTCCAAAGATTTAGCAACATTCATGCAAGTTAAAATAAAAATCTAATGGACACATTTTTTTGCAAACTAAGAAAATCTGAAGTTTTGCCTATTTCAAAAATAGCACACAATCTGTAACATTTTTTTTTTTTTTTTTTAAAGTTTGACTCTAGTCGCGAATGACTCCCCACAAATCAACTGTAAACATTTCATAGTGGTTGATAGTTTGAAGTTATCGCTATGTACAGGGTTTTTTTCACAAGGTGCTTTTACAGGTTCTTATCTTATAGTGTTTTGTGTGTTGTCCATCAAAGCGGCCTTAATTCAGCGTAATCCCATGATATACCTCCACACCAGCCCCCTACTCTTCCCCTGATCTCTATATATACTTTACATGTAGCGGTCACTTCAAAGTCTCCCATGGTCTGTACATACCACTTTCCACGGCCATGTTGACACTCTGCACGTCTTAAATCATTATCTGTCCAGTTTGAGCACAGTTCGTTTCCACAACCTTTTTCTGGCCTTGCTTTGAATTGGATTATCCCCTGAGGATTGGTACCATGACCATTTGAATAAACTCTGTCGAGTTTCATGCGCCACACCAGGGAGTATTTTCCCGGAAGGACGCCGAGGAAGAACTCATTGATTTGTAGCCAACAGACTGTGTTGAGTTGAATCACCTCTCCAAATTCGCTTTCCTCGTCTTTCACCTTTTCGAGGTACTTGCCGTCGAGCCACACTACGCGGAAAGCAGTGGCAGACTTTTTGCTTTCCGCCAGTTTAAAGTAACACCTTTTGTATTCAATCTGAGAACTTCTGGAATCGGATATGGCCTGTCTTCCGAAGCGCTTCTCAACAAGAGTTTTCCAAATGACGTTCCTCTGGGATACTTTGTTCCAAAATTTGCAAGTCCTCCCCAAACTTATCAGATCTTTGCCGTCTAAAAAAGAGGCAATACGCTCTGCAGCGAGGTCTGGAAGGTTTGTGCAATCGAAAGGGACGTCTTGACGATCACTTGGTTGCTTTTCTCTACCGCGAATTTTCTCGAGTTCTTTCGTCCAGAGCGCCATTGTGTTGCGTGTGCAGGCGGACTGCTAAAAACTGTAAACACCCGTGGAATCACAGGAGCGTTTTCAGTTCTACATTTTTTGTCATGTTTTAAATCGGTTTTTCGGTTTTGCACTTACAGTATCCGGTTTTTCGGTATCTGCTGCGGTTTTCGTTTTCTTTCGGCTCTTAGTGATGAGAAAAGCAGTTTTTAGGTTTTGGTTATTTTGGTTATTTGCTATTATTGGCCCTATTAGTAATAAGTGAATAGTGCTTTTCGCGCGCTCTGATTGGTTAACTCTGAGGTGATTAGCAAGTACTTTTTACCTCCGAGCAGCCGGCGCGAGAGATTTTAAAATTTCCGACTGCTTGTCACGCATAAAATAAAGTTTTGGTCCGCTAATTATTCAGCTTGTATGGTATATACTAAAACAATTATTCACCTCAGTGTCGGTTAAAGTGATGGATACTTACCTCCACTTTGTTAACTAATAAACCCGCGAGGTTTTCCTTAGGAAACCTACTAATCAGAAAGAGGGACTACAAAGTCATTTCTTAATCTTTTACTCAAGTATCCCGTATCCCGTTTCCCGAAAACCCGTAATAGGGACTCAGACTTCGATCTATTTGGTAAGCTATTTCGATCTGGAGCAAAATGAAGAATTCGTTCTGATGCGTATACAACCAGCATTTTCTAAAGAGGTGTTCGCAAGAGCATTTGGATAAAAACAAAAATAACTCAAACCAGAATTTTTCACTTTTCTGTAAATTGAGATATATCAATTGTAGTCAAGTGTATGTTATTAAATTCATGCATTTAACCGGGGGGGTGAGGGGGGGAGATCACCTTGCTGGTTTAAAACATTTGTTTCACTGTCGAGCGAAGTGTGGAAGACATTTTCTAATATTGTGTGTACGCGGTGTAGCGCAGGCGCTTTTGACACGGAAATCTTGTACAGAAAGATGCGCAATGCAACAGACCATATTCGTATTCTCGGTTTTGGACTGGGACTAGCTTGTAATGGAGGCTCATACGGCGGGGTATCATTAAAAAGAGATTTCTGTCATTTGCATTGGAAAAGACTCCCTGCATTAGCTTCAGTTGCAAGCTAGTTCCAGGTCAATACCGGGAATACGAATATGGCCTATTCAGAGATCTGTTCTTTACTATAGGCTGATTTAGCAAGAGAACGGGAACGTCACTTGACGACGGCGCGCGCAGTACAAATACCCAAATATGGTCAATGATGACTGCAGGGCGCGCGGAATAACCTGGATTCTCTTTTAATTTGACCATATTTGGGTATTTGTACTGCGCGCGCCGTCGTCAAGTGACTTTGCCGTTCTCTTGCTAAATCAGCCTATAGTTGCTCCACACATACTCCGAGCCGCCAAATTTGGTCTAGATGCGTTCTACACACGAAACACCAAAAAACTTTCGACTTGGAGATGAGAATCGTCTTTGCTATGCCTCGAAGATAAAGGAAATGTTAGTCTGCATACTCAAATGTTGTTAGTGCCTGGAAATAGGCATTTGTAACAATTAATTGCAGTTGAGAAGTAAATAAGAAGCTAAAAAGATACTACAATGATTAGAAACGAAAATGTCTCGATCTCTCAAAAAAGAAAAAGTACACGTCTTTCGCCTTGGCGGATTCAAGTTTGTGAATTTGAACTTTTAATTATTATGTTCGCCTTTTTTTTCGGCAGTTTTGATCGATTTTTATGACGGTTGTTTGGTTTTTAAAGAAATATTTAGCACTGTTCCAGTTTGTAAGTAGGCCACTATGCCGACTTCTATCAGAAGCAATGCGTGACAACAATTACAAGAAAAACGTTTCGTTCACATCTGTAAAATAGTATTCATCACTTCAAAACATAAACTGGCAAGTCGACAAGGATTTAAAATTTGTTTATATGTATTCGTTTCTACTAATATGTCTTACTTCATTGGCAGGGAGTTTGCATTCTTCCAAAATCAGAGGAGCAAGTGCATAGAAGAATTGACATCAGGTATCTATAGCCTATGTTTCAAGTTTTATTACACGGTCAGATATGCGTAGACTGAACTGATTTTAACAAAAACTGCGTGTTAGCCAGCAACTTTGGTTCAATAATTAATAAAGCAATGAAACGATTTGGTTGTTTTCTGCAATAAGCATGATATCCGGAAAAATCAATGTCTTGGTAAGTGTTATAAACTTAAGCCTGTCGCAAAAACGTTCATCCAAACTAATCTTATACCTATTGTATTTCTTATAAAGTGGTTTTCACTTGAGAGTCGAATGTTAGTGACTTTGCGTTGCCACGCTACACGATTGGCTTAGAGAACTCGCGCCACTTTGTCATCCAATCAAAAGTAAAAACAAAACCAATCGTGCCTCGTTCGCACGCGTTTTCAAGCGCTTAAAACCGAACGGGACGGAATGCAACACAACACAACGCAACTCAACTCAACGCAGCGCAACGAAATGAAACGAATCGAAACGAAACGAAACGAAACGGTTGTCAATAGAGCGCGGACTCGGGGTCTCTCTCATTTTTTAATTCTTAAATAATCAGGGGCAACATTTGTTACGAAAAATATTGACGTGTTCCACTACGAACACTAACGCGTATTGCGCGCGTTCGTTTCCACCCGCGAGAAATCCACTGCGTCTGGTTGATTTCCACAGGTTGATTCCCCACGATCTGTTCTTCTGCGGGATTCTATACTTCACTGGTAGTGATGAGTTTAACAGAAGGATGCGACAAAATGCTCTTGAGAAGGGCTTCACTATTAATGAGTATTCCATCAGGTTGGTTCTTCTTGATCTTGCAGAATAATTCTACGTATAACAAGCGTACGGTTCTTCGCTGTCCCGCTTAAGCTAAGTAAGCTGTTACATACTAATGTAGGTAATATTTCTGTTGTTTTCAGGCCCATGGGGAGTACCGGTAAGTTTGACTGTGGGGAAAAAAGGAAACAAAAACAGAGAACAAAATCAAATAAACCCACCACGCGTCATCATCATTATCACCGACGTCGTCATCGTCATTGTCATCGTCACTATCCTCCTCGTTTTTCTCTCCTTTTTCCCTTCCTTCTCCTCTCCCTCTCCTTCCCCACTTCCTCCATCTCCTTGTTCTTTTACTCTTCCGTTTGTTCCTTCTCTCTCTCCTCCCCCTCATCATCATCATCATTATCGCGGTCACCGTAACAGTTATGGTCAGCATGATTGTTACGTGTGTTAGGTCATACTCTCCTTTCTTATGGTCCAATTCTCGACCCAGTTGCTTCAGCAATCACCCCTTCCTATATATTTTTTTCCCAAGTTAGCCGTCTATTCCAATTTACCTCGGCATTACCTGATATCAAAGTAGATTTATCAGCCCTCGTGTGTCCTGCCGGTTGATTTGTACTGCCCTATGAGAGAAAACCCCTTCGCATTTGGTCATTACAAGAATTCCCTTAGGGAAACACTCAATCGATTGAGGTAAGGCCGTGTAGCTTTTTCAAAGGGTGATCTTCGCCTATATACTGATAAAGAAACAACTTTTTTGAAACAGATATACCATGATACTCTTCATTTAAGCATTTTTTTTTTCTCACTCGATTAGGTGTGCCAGGAGAACCGATACCTGTTTCAAGTGAACAAGAAATATTTGAAATTATCGACATGGACTACAAAGAGCCCAGCGAAAGGAATCTGTGAACTACATTTCCCTAGAAAAAATAGCCGCACGACACTGATTTATTCTCAAGCAACCCCGTTCCCAGGCCGTTCCGTCCCAATATATTAAGGTTAAAGCCCTGCTGGGAACGGAGTTTGTTACTCAATTTTTTTGTTGTAACCATTACAATGGATTGAACGCATTTCCGAACACTTCTAAAGAGCATTCATGTGTTTGTCACTGGACATTTCGTTGTAGATAAATCGATCAGTGATCGAGAAGACTTGTCTAATAGACCAAAATGTTTTGCTACCATGGCGGAATTGTTTGATGTAACTTTTTTTGTCATCCGCTGTCGGAGAAACTTGACTTTCGAAGGATTACCATCCCGTCGAAATTAAAAAATGATTAACAAATTTTCGATATGACGAGTTAGGAATCAAGAAGGGGAAAAAAATGCTCACTACTGAAAAAGCATTCATAACTGTCGCGTAATTGCCCCCTTTCGGATTCCACCGGGTAGCTTAACTCCGGGATAGATTTGTGGTTGCACGGAATTGCATTTTTCAAGAAATTGGTGTTTTCGTCGTCATGTTATCGGAATTGCTTATTTTTAAGTTTCGCTGCCTTTCATGGCAATATTTGTTTTTCACTTTCATTTCACAGCAATTCGTGGCAAAAATGCGAAACAAGTAACTTGCGGTTTGAAAGATCAATTGTTTTGTATACCGTTATTGTTTACAAGTCAATTAACTTCACCACAATAAAGCAAAACTTTATTCTTTAATTGCGTCTCATTTATTATTCATCACAAATTGCTTTTTAAAGGCATGGTTGTCTATGATATGTTTGCTTTTTTTGGCTAGGAAAGTTTGTTCAAACAGTTTTCAAACTTGAGTAAACTTTGGGGGAATTAGTGTGTCTAGCAGAAGTGTTATGAAGCGTAAATGAAGTATTGATTGACTTAATAGCCAGGCGCGCGTGGCCTTTTCATTGGTTGGTTACCAAGGTGATATTTGACAACTGAGGTCGACGGAGGCTTTTGCACGCGCGGGTTTTTCACACGCGCTCGACAAGTCACTTCGAAAAGCTTTCATAAACGAGATCTTCTCCAAGAGATTACTCATTCTGGCCACCTTAGGATCATTGATCTACTTGCGGAAGATGGACTGAGCTGTAGCGATGATTTATATCACTTTTCCAAGTTCTTAAAGTGATAACTTTTTATTGCTTTTGTACGATTTGCAAAGTGTTGGAGCGTTCGGAACCGAACATGCTGCAATAGGAAGACAAAACAGTGATCTTATTTTCCTCCCGAGAGAAGGTAAGCCGCATGCAAAATTAAACGATTGCTTTGTTTGGCTGAAGATAAGTTCTATATCCAACTCTTTATTGAGTAAATATTTTAGTTTTGTGTCGTTGTTTACATACACGCACAGTCGGTGTTTGCGGTCATTGAAATGTCGAAGCAGTGTTCAAATATTCTTTCTCTTCACGCAGACTGCTAATGGGGAAAGACGATCGCTCAAAAGACAGAAAACAACATCTGCTTCCATTTTTGAAGCAAACAAGGTCGAAGAAATCCTCAAACCTTGCGCAGGTAGGCAAATATTGTGCAAGTCTTAGTCTGCTTGCACCCACACATAAGCTTAAATGCATCGTGTCCGGTCGAGACGGGTGACTAATTTCAATGTGAAATTTACCCATTGTAGGAACTAGTTTTAAAGGCTACTTTAGCCAGATATTTCAATTTTCAAAAGAGATTCTAATGCGATCATACTGCTCAAATAATTTGCTATAATAATAAATTTATAATACTTTCAACGAAGTAATAAATCGACCTAGAAGCTTATTTGGTTTTCAGAATGCGTGTTTAGCGGCATGCTGGGTGTTAATGTGAATGTACTAAGACTACCAACAGCTGCCAATGAAGATTGCAACTTTTTCCCGTTTTATTAATTGAAAACAGAAATTTGACAGGTCTTTCTGTTGATGGTTAAAGCTGTTCTCGACAACTGAACTCTGTTGCCGATATTAAGCTGAGCGAACAAATCAAACCACAGGAATATGCAAGAATGAGGAAAATTTAAATTCATAGTGTCGTTTTCTTGTGTTTACTTTTCGGTGGAACACAGACATCAGTGTGAATTTCAGAAGTTCCTTCCAGGTTTTCTTAAGACTTAGTAGATGTAATTGACAGAAACTTCGCTTCATCACTTACAAATTTAAACAGCCTGTATTCAACTCTGTACAGTACAATGTATTTTCGTAGTCACCCTTCTGCTAAACGATTTAAGCGCTTATGTAAAGCAAATTTGCGTTGGCAGATGTTAATTGCCATCGTTTTAAATAACATTAAATTAAACCACAAACACTTAGTTTTTAAGTACATGCGCATGGATCTCACAAAAGCATAAAAAGACGGAAAAATATAACGCCCGGGCGGAGTATGGGGTGTGGACGTCTAGATGTTGCTTATACAATGTAGACGTGTTAATAAACCGCTGTACATGTTTACCTTGCTTGCTTGCTTGCGGTTCGCACTGTTAGATTTGCTTGCAGTTAGTGTCACTCCATTTTGCTTGCGGTTAGCATCACTCCATTTTGCTTGCGGTTAGCGTCACTCCATTTTGCTTGCGGTTAGTGTCACTCCATTTTGCCTGCGGTTAGCTTTCATTTGTATGTTACCCTCCTGAAAACCACCTTATGGTGATTGGAGGCCTCCTCTTAAAATATTATGTATTATTATTATTATTATTATTATTATTATTATTATTATTATTATTATTTAGGGTAACTCCATATTAATAACTACTTAATAACCGAGAGTGAGGTCGTTATGGGAAAATCTCAAACTGAGGACTTGCCGTATTGACTGAGCGATAGCGAGGTCAATACGGTAGGCCGAGGTTTGAGATTTTCCCGTAACGACCGAATGGTCGAGGTTATTAAGTTGTTTATTATATGGCTCACGAATATAGAAAATCATTCGAGCAGAAGTCGTCAATTTACATCCGGCAATGCGGGCATTTACCGATTCATTAATCATCTCAAACCCAGGGCAGAACTACCCAGTCAGTGAACTTCACCACTGTATTATGTATTCCGTTAAAGACACACATTTCTTGGGAGAAAAGTGACTGTCACAGCCTCAAAAAGGTATTTTAGTATCGTGGTACCACAAGTTGATGGGGGAGTTTTTCCGACTTTTGTGGCGAAACGTCAACGCATACAGAAAAGACAGAAAGTGCTTCAAAATTGTCCAGACCAACGGTCTTTCGGTGAAAGAAAATACTAATGCTTCAGAATGCACTTCTCAAAATAAGCTTAACTCGATCTTCGCATTCGCTTTCGACAACATATCTTCGCCTTCTTCATTGTGGGATTTATGGATGAACTTTTCAAGCCTTGTGAGCGTCTGCAGTTATCAGAAGCACTGCTACTGACAGAAACCACCTGATTGTTTACATCTGATGATCCTGGAAGCTGATTTACACTTGCTTGTGTTAAAGCGAGGGAATCTATTTGATGAGAACTTTGACGGAGTTCAATACTTCGGTAATTGTTGTGACTAAGACATCATGATAACTTAATAAGTTTCTTCGTGGTGTTATGCTCAGGATGCATGACAGGTCTGCCGATGGTGTTTTACACTTAGCGATTTTAGCTTAAGACTTGGCAAACTGTGATTGTTTTTCACTAGTGCCCGCCAAGGTTACCAGCTGGTAAGTCATCTATATAAATTTTATTAAGGAAATACCTCTAAACTTTTAGCTACTTACATTCTCTTACTGATTTTAATTGGCTTTCATCGTTTCAATGCACTTGAATTTTCAGAATCGGGCTCTTCCTAATTTGCATAATCCGTAATCAGCCAGTGGGCATTACGGCTGGATAATGACCGCTCAGATCTCACTCTTAGCCAATCAGAGCGTGTGTTATATCGGCCACCAGCCAAAGCCATATAATAATTTATATTACTGTTCATTATATGTAGTTTAAATTTTTGGCATTTCAGCAGTTAGCAGCACGGTGGTACAGTGGTAAGAAAGGGCACAGTGGCCTGGGTTCGACTACCAGTGAGTGCAAAATTATGTAGTTCTTTTTCGTCATAAAATAGTTACAAGACTTAAAATTTGAAGTCATATTTAGTTGACATAGTGTTTCTTCATTTAGGAATCCGAGACGAAGTCAACCCTCCATCTACACCCATGAGGTAGAAACACCCTAAAGACTCCTTAGCTTAGGCAACCAGGCCATTTGAAAACTCATCCTCGGATAAACCTATCCAAGGGGAGAGAGGAGTGGGTGCAAGGCTGATTTTTTTTTTTGGGGGGGGGGGGGGGGTACTTCCATAAATTTCGGGTAGGTGCAAAGGGTCTTCAATCCTGACCCTATTTAAGAATGAAAGACATGAAAAATGGCACCCTGTTTAAGGCCCAAACCTGAAAAACAACACCCTATCGAAAGGAAAATCCCAAACAAAAATTATAGCACATGAACAGGCTGGCTTTATTTCATTTTAGAAGTTAACCGAAGGTTCAATTCTGAAAGATCATTTGTTTTTCATTTGGCTGGGCATTTATGCATTTCAGCTTTAGCTGATACAATTTAGGTACCCTACCTAAGGATCAAAGTGGGAACACAATGGGTGAGTTCAGAAAATGTCCATACCCTACCACGGGCAGCATGAACATTTTAACCTCCCCTTGCCTTCGGAAATTCCAAACTGCTCTACCCCCCATGCCTTCCGAATTCCAAAATCATTAATCCCTCGTGCCCTTTGGAATTTGTGATTTTTTTTTTCGGACCCTTTGGAATTCCTGTTTGACTGCCTAAAACTTCCACCGAATGGGAAACTTGTGCTTTTTTCCACCTCCAAGAAAATTCTGCTGACAATTTACGGTCAAGCAAACAAGCAACTCAAGTTTGTTACACCGTAGCTTTCCCTTCTAAGTGTAGTCTTGAAGTTGCTTACCACCAAATAAAACTTTTCGTTTTCATTTCATTGGCTTCAGATTTTCAGGAGAGTAGATCATATTGATACCAGTGGAAGACAAAAGTGAAGTTCACGATGTGCTGTCTCTCTTGCCATATTGAAAATTGTGTTCATTGAGGAACTACTGACAACTAGTAATGCAGCCAACGAATCTGTCAGGTGTTCCATTTGGAAACGAGAGACTGGTGCGAGTTTTTCTCACAGATCGACAATTTTAGATCGGAAAGAAACACAGACTTGTTTTATATTTTAATAATCTATCAACTAATTCATCAACTTTAAGGCCTGTTTGATGTGGAGCTCACCACACAATCCATCCACTCACTTTTCCACGTGATCGCTAGCACCTGCCTGATCGATCTTTATCCTGCTTCAGGGGTCAGTTTGTGCTTGATAATTTACAAACTGGAAAAGTTATCAGATGAGGGATTTCAAGAGTAGCTTTCATCGTCAACCCCCTATGGAACTTCAGAGCTGAAACCCCCCCATGCGTTTGGAATTCCAAACTGCATTATCTTCCCATGTCTTCAGAATTCCAGTCTAAGAAACCCCCCTCTCCCTCGGAATTCCAAGATGCCACCTGTGGTATATTTTCTGGAATCACCCAATGCCAACAGTGGCAATAATGATAACCTACTGAAGGATCAAGAACCTCAAAAACCCTGCCCTATCCCGCGGCACATACCTATATATAGCCCACCCCACCCCCCCTCCCCCCCCCCCTCCGGGTGAAGAACCCTTCTAAACTCTTTGGTAACTCATGACTGAGAAGTATACTCTGTGAAATTTTCATGACTAAAAATGTGTGGTTTTAGAAACATCTTGTTCCTTGAGTCTTCTTCATTCCTCACTATGCAAGCAGACAAAAGGAGTGACTCTCCATAGTGCCATTACAACCTTGACTTTGATTGCTTTTAAAAAACAATGGAAATGAGTGGGAGTAAAACACCAGTGACTCGCATGAGCCACATTTTTGTTAGCAAGGCATGACTCAACTGAAAGTCCAATATTTTCGGACTTCAAATCAGATCTTGCCAGGGTTGCTCATTTCAATGTTCCAGAAAATATCTATACCCACCCCGAGGAGGGTTCTTGGAAATGCCATGTGGGGGAGGGGGAAAGGAGCTCTCTAAAACCTAAAATTAGGAACACCTAATTGAACCAAAACTTGAATTTCCAGAGGGATGGGTGACAGAGGGGTCAAGCCAAAGAACCCACCATGGGAGGGGTATGAATATTTTCTGGAACTACACAATTTAAAACAAATTTTAGATCTGAAAGTAAAGTTTGGTTTTGTAACTTGAAGTTCGTAACTTAGTGTGTCTGTGCATGGTTTGTTTTCATGCTAAGGCTTGGTTTCATGTCACCAGCATACCACTAATTTTAGCGCTCAGTGACAAGTTTTCAATCAATAAATGAACTCGACCATAAAAATCAGTGAGCATTTTCGAAATCGAGGGGTTTGCAGGCAAGCATTCTCTCCCTTGCCTCACCACCCCCTGTTTCTCCATTTTTTTTTTTGCTCTTGGTCCAATTTTCATTGTACCCACAACCAGAACGTGGATAAGCTCTTTACACAGGAACGCTTGCTACCCAGGCTAACATGCCACAGAAATGTTAAATGGGCTATTTGATTGTCTAAATGTACATGTAACAGAATATTGTTTCACTGTTTTTTTAGGTTAACAAAAATTAAAGAGTTTGTATTATAAATGTTAAAGGATATAACTGATTTCTGAATAAATTATCTCCCCCACTGTATCTCATATTTTCATTATGGAAAGTTTCAAATTGTGTGAATTATTTTTGTTATTGACAGCTTGCAAAAAACTGTTTGTACTTAGATGTCCACATTTTCCTAATTCCAAAGCATTTATAAAATAAATGCTATTTTGTAATATGTACTAGTCAGCTTCATAAAATAATAAATAACCAAGCGGACATTAAACTTGTCCAGTACCCTCGATTATCATTGTCCCGTTGATTTACAGACAGTGCCTCCTTTTGTTGATTCTGTATATATACGTTCACATTCTGTTCATCATGCGATAATGATGGTTATTGGTACTTTGAACATGAAAATCTCGAAGCTGTGTGAACTGAATCAACTAACATCCACATGACCTGCAGACCATGCATGTGGGCACCAGCCAACAAAAGAGCAGCATGGTTCATAAGAGTGCTAAAAACACTCTGTATTGTATGTAGCTTTAATTTATTTTCCAAAAAAAATTTCGACTTTGATACTGTCTGTCTGGACTCTCTTTCTGTTCTTTTCTACTTGCCCACTGTTTGGCTCGTAATCTGTTTATTAAACAATAGATAATCTCCCTATTGTTTATGTTAATCCTTTTCACTAAGGATACCCCCACTAAGGTATTACAACATACAATGAAATTTAATCTAGTAATGTACTTGCATTGTCTTTTTATGCAATATATCCTAGGCTTGTATCTTAGCAACAAAGTGAAAAAAATGTTGGCTGATTTTTTTTAGCAAATTGTGGGATTTCCTACACGTATTGTTGTAACTGCATGTACAAGTGGGCTAATAGTATACTGAATTATCAATGGGTACTTGCCCAGTTTCATGATCAGTTTCTAGTCCAAATACACTCGGACAATTTGTGTTACTTAAGATATTATGAGAGAATCCACCAGAAGTTTGATTAACAAGCAGACAAAAACTTTGTACCAAGATTATTTACAATGTATTGCAAACTTCGATGCCACTGTTTTAAATATCTTCTCAAGAGAAAATTATCATTTCTAACAACACCAGATGTCGGAAACAAATGTTGAAGTTCATATGAAACACTTGAAAGTACCAGTGAAATGAAACTGATATTTTAATTACCTGTGTTTCCACAATTTCACTGAACTTTGAAATTTTTTTTCTCAAGTTCCATGGGACATTATATTGGTGTTATTTCAGGCAAATATTTATGTCTTAAGTTTTCAGAAAATGTAAAAAGGACTGTTGTAATACTTAAAATTATTCTGCAGGTCAGGTACATGTACAAGCTGGTTTTTTTGTCCACTTAAAACTGATATGCTCGATCTCCTATCAGATTTTGTGTTATAAATAACCTGAGTGTGAACCTTGCCAGCACTTGGACAAATTTTGTTGTGTGTTTGTTTCACATTACACTCCACATAACATCTGCATGTTTTAGACCTGACTCTCTGCTGAGCATTATTTAGTTAGCACAATTAAATGTTAAATTTTTTAGTGATATTTATCCCTGGGCTTATATTTTCCAAACAATGCTTTTTGTTAAGCTTGTTTTTTGAGTCATGAGGTAAGAGGAGGGGGTTGGAGGGGGCTAATGTTGTAAGTGAGAATTTTCTGGGACCACACAGTCCTGTTCCGAAATTACCGCTCTGAGGGTAATCTTCTAACTTAACAGCTGCTCAACAATAACGCTTTAAATCTAGCATATAAAGTGCGTGTTTGTAAATCAGACTTTGACTGTCATGCTAAAGACTATATCTAACCGATATGTTTTAGTAACTAGAAAGAGTTTACAGTACAAGTTTTAATTAAAATGCTTTGCTAATTTACATTCCTTTATTAGGCTTGATTACAGCTAAAATTTAGATATCTGATGACAATAAAATATTAGGAACATATTGTATGTACAGCATCAAGGTAATTAAACAGATTTCTGTGAAAGGAATGCCTTGAGCTATTTTCAGGGTAACAAACATTTTTAACACAAGAACTAGTAATTAAATGTTAATTCCATCTGTGATCGAACACAGCTATTTAATTTGACCTCCATGTGCGTGAGTTGGGTTTGAATACTTTTGAGTTGTCATTTAAATCAATAATACATGTAACAGAGATGTCAAGACATTGTATTTAAAGCTTAAAATTAATTTCATTTACAAATCTGTCAGTAGTGTAATTTAAATAGTGACACAAAATCTTCAGGTCTGCATGTTTTATAATTTGTCTGACCATCTTGTTTAATTTTAAAGAGTGAATACTGAAAACAGGAAGACTTATTGAAAATTTTTCATTAACATGCTCATGAATTCTTTATGAGTTACAATGGTTTTTTTGAAAATGAACTAAGAGACAGATTGCACAAACATCTTTTTAGAAATAGTCTTGCTGCCAAAGAGTTTCAAAATGGGGTCGGCTGTAATTCACAAGAGAAAAGCCAGCTACCATAGCCCACAAGGTGGAAGAAGTAAAAGTGGCATGGTAAGAGAAAGGAAAAATAACTTGATATAAATATATCTGAATTTCATAGACAAGAATAAACCATCATTATGTACAACCAATTTGGTGTACAATACTGAAAGAAAATAAATTGAAGGTCACACTGTAGCTCTAGGTAGATTATGAATTTCAAGTTGTTGAATTTTAGGGGATCAACATTAAGTCTGAATAAAACTATAGTTTCAATATTGTTTTCTAAAACACAAAATAATCTTTTTGACATTTCAGTAAGTCATGGATTAACAGTGTTTTCAAGTATTGTTGCTCTTTACATTCATTCTTGCATCTTATGGAAGTAACATTGTATTTCATTTTTGATAACACTCTGACTTGAAAGTTCTTGCATCACACGAGTTGGTACTGTACCTGTATGAAATAATGTTCATGCACAAGATATTATAACTTTAAGGGGTAGATATGAAGGTTAAATATGTAACATAATTCCAGCACAAATGGATAAATTTTTATTGTCAGTAACAGGGAATTACGAAGCAAGGAACTTTTAATTCAAAGTTAGTTACGTCGTTGAATATTATTTTCTTTTTCAGATACTTGTAAGCTTAGGATTTACTTGACTTGCTCTGCTGATATGCAGTCATTTGTAATTGCTACTTTATTTTAAATATGGTGGATGGTGTTGGGAGTGTGGGGGTGGGGGGTGGGGGGTGGGACCTGTGATGGAGTGCAGGGCATGATGGTCTGCTGATCAGAGTGCCGTGCTGGACTCCAGATTGAGCAGTCCAGGTTTGTGTGCTGGTCTGGCCCATTGCATTGATTTCTTGGGTGATTCTTTAATCCCCTAGTGCTTCTTTCCTCCCTGGTGTCTAAAATTACAAATTATCTTAAAGCTGCAGCACCCGGACAAATGTGTGACAAGTTAACATACACTGTAGCCTAGTTGTTAATTTATGTCACTAACAATAAGTGAGATAAGCTCTGGTGGTGACTGGGCCACTTGATCCAATCAAGACTTTGCCTTTTTAGACCCCATTCTAGACTATGCCCAGCCCCTCTTTGGCTTAGTCTGTTGCATGATGCAAAAAAAAAAAAAAAAAGTGAGAGAAAAATGGCTGCTTGTCATCCCCAGATTTTGTTCAGCCATTTTTCTCTTGACTTTTTTGCTTGTCATGTCATGCTCAAGCGACAAACTCAGCCAAAGAGGGGTTCCTCATAATCAACCCCATTCAAACATTGTCTTGCTTAACAAAAAGGTTCAAGGTGAAAATAACCATGATTTTGTTTTTGTATAATTTGTTATTTTATAGAGTCCTGATCAGAGTAACCATCGTGCAGGAAACGCTCATCAAACAAGTACCTTTGGTAGTGGATACCTGAGGTAAAACCAAATCTGCCCTGGGATATTATTCATCACAGTCAACCAAAGATATTTACGGGTCAATAGCCCATGAGGCAAAGCCGTATGGGCTATTGACCCATGACCTTTGAGGGCGAAGGGTCTAATTGTTTTAGTATCACCCAACTAGTCGGACAGAAAAGGCAAAAGTAGAGTTAGCAAATGCAAGTTGAAGAAATATTTATTTGAGAATAAAATGAAAGAAAGTGTCACGCTCGATTGCACCAATTTTGCTACTCAAGGACTATTACTAATAGTCCTCTAGTAGCGTAGCCAATTAAAATGCAGGATTTGCGTTAGTCCACTAGTTGGGTGATACTCAACTATGATTATCAGTTGAGTAAGGCACGAAGGAAGTTACGAAGGTTACGAAGTTTTGGCCTTCTAAAATTATTGTGTTGTCAGGGGCAACTTACCTCATCTCTGTTGGTAACAATATCAACAGCCGTTGGTCGCCTGTCGTGTCGCCTACAATTTTGGACGCTTTGCTGCCAATGACATCAAAGGCTGACAAGTTGCCAATGGATACGGAGCCAGTTGCTCATGACAACAACATGATTTTCAGGTTAAAACTTGGTGACCAAACTTTCGTCCTGCCTTACTCAACTGATAATCGTAGTAAAAGATGGAAAACTTGTTTTACTGCTTTTTTTCTCTGTACATTCAACTTTTAAGTCACACTTTGATGATAAACTTAGCCCTAGCAGAAGCAAGCAGATGGAGGCTGTTCACAATTGAGAGCACCAAGACTTTGATTATTCATGACCAGTCTGCTTAAAATGTGTTATTTACCGGTATGTATTAATTAACCTCTTTTTGCCATAAAATACTTATTTCTATTAAAATATTTATTTCTCTTTGTTTTCCAGTAAAAATGAACTGATTTTAAAATACACGGAGGGGAAACCCCTGGTACGAGTCCAGCAGGTATGTAATAAATTATAACTAAATTAGTATACAGTTGAACCTCGATTATCCGGACTCGTCGGGACCTTGGTAAATAGTCCAGATAATCGAGAGTCCGGATAATCGAAAACATGAATATTAATGAGATAGATATGTGAACAAAAGGTATACAGCAAAGAAAACATCATTTTAATTGTGAAATCTACACAGCCTGTATGTATTTGCAAATAAAAACTTTCAGTTCAGGTATTTACAAAGGTCTAAAATGTTCAAGCACGTTTGTTTGCTTCAAAGACTTGTAGCTTGATCGCATTGCGAAGTCCATCATTCGTCTTAGGTGCATTAACTGCACAGTGTCAATATCGTTCTGTGATTCCATCCACGACAAGCATTTTTTGAAACATTGCACTGCCTCTTTAGTCGATACTATTTTCTCGTCCTCGCCCTCATCTTCCTCAGCGCTGCATACACTTTCGCTTTCCGTCGAATCTCCGACAACGGTGGCTAAGATCTCTTCATCATACATCTGCGGTGAAGTCGGGAGCTCGTTTTCCAGTTAAGCCAGTCTTCCACATCGTGAGCATTAGGCATTTCCTCATTGTCAAGTTGCTGTACATGTTCCAACATTTCGACCATGGACTCAGCGATATTATCGCACAGGATAATATGCTGTTTCAACAGTGTTTTGAAAGGATTATTGGGCTTTTTGCGACTTTGAGTTTTCAAGATCACAACTAATTAATATTCATGAAAAAATTGGGACCAGAGAAAAAAGTCCGGATAATCGAATAGTCCGGATAATCGAGGTCCGGATAATCGAGGTTTGACTGTACATACATTTATAAGCTGATGAAAGTAATGATAGTGACATAAATTAATGTACATAGAACTTACTTCTTTAACCAAAATTCTTTCTCTTGTTCTTATTATTATAATGATATGATTTAACAGAGAACCCACTGTTACTTTTCATCCATTCATTTACAACCTGCAATCATGGACAAAACCTGTTGAGACAAAGACATATCAAAGCAGCTGTCCTGAAACTGCAATGCGAAAACGCGGTCCCCAGCCCAGAAATGCCCCCTCTCACTCTCCCTCCTCAATGTTGCCATTTTTTTTTTTGGAAAATATCTTTTGCAATGAACCACTCATGCACAAAGCAACATTGAAAGAGAGAAAGGGCAAGGAAAAGTAGGTAATAAGAGTGCAAATGTCTCATAAGTGTACATTTGACTCAGGTGTCTCAACAGTTTTTTTCCATGATTGTGGTTTCAAAATCAGATTCATTTTATGCTTCCTTGAAAATACTCTTGTTTATTTAAGGTTGGGCCACTGTGGTCTTGACAAATGCAAATTTTAAATGCAAAATAAAAATAGCTGAGAGAAAATCCAGTCAGATCGAGATAAGTTGAATATTAAATGTACACTGTTCATAGTGATGCAAACTTGTGTTTGAAACAAAGAAATATGTCTGAGCTTTGGGAGGTGCGGTCCCCTCAAGGTTAGTGCGTTCCACTCCGGAGGGAGTGGCCCAGGATCGACCCTGGTGAGCAACAACAACAACAATGCTTTGTTTGCTCTAGACACTTAATGTGCATTTGCTAAGAAAATTACAATAACTTAGGGAAAAGATATGTGCTAAAGTCGAGCCAGGGGTCATTGTGTTGTGTCTTGGGCAAGACACTTAACTCTCACAGTGCCTCTCTCCACCCAGGTGCACAACTGGGTACTGGCAAACTTAATGCTGGAGTGGGGGAGGGGGGGGGGGGGGTGTGATGAACTAGCATCCCATCCAAGGAGGAATAGAAATACTCCTGGTTGCTCTATGCTACAAAAACCGGGATAAGCTGCAGCCTGATGAGCCATTTGGCTCATATCCAGACTTAACCTTACTTGATCTGCAGCAAGGACAGCAAGGGTAGCAACTGTATATAGTGTTAGTTGTATTGTAATAAATTTATTGGAAGTAGTGTAAGTTTTAAGTAAGTATAGCGTAAGTATATTATTTTGTAACTATAAACAGAGGTGCTGTAAGTAGTGTGAGTGTAAATCCTGTAAATAAAATGGAATTGCAAAAAAAAAAAAGCAACTGTATATACTCCACTGACCTTTCATAGATTCTACAGTGTACTGCCCATGAAAAAATACCGTGTTGTGTGAGTGAATTTAAGGACGGTTCAATTTTCTCATAGTAACGGTATCCAGTTTATGGTAACCACCAGCCTACAAATTCTGAATTTGTCTTTTTTTCTGTCACCATTTTCTAGAGGGTGACAAGCATTCTTCCAGGAACTTTACCGCAGCTAGGTCCTGATAGACACCATGGCCAGGTACTGTTTCTCCAAACCTTTATTTCTGTTGCAGGGCTCAAAAAAGTGTCATCCAGTCGTCCGGGACGAGTAGATTTTCTTACCGGGCAAGTAACTTTTCATTTACACTTGCCCAATGGGCAAGCAATCAGGCAAGTCATCTGCCAACTAATTCAAAAAAGAGCAACCTAAGACTTAGCCATGGCAAGCAAAATTTTAGAGCTACTTGTCCAAAGGATATGCTGTAATTTTTTTTTTTCCGAGCTTGTGAATGTAAACCTAAACCTGTAATAATAAACCTAGAATTGCCAATAAGAAAATACAACACACATAAAAATTAAATACATAAATGCCTGAAAACTATAACGAAACAGGAGAAGATTATAAATGTTTTCAAGAAGAACAAAGTGTCTTTCCATATTCCTGTTTTTGATAGCCTGTGTGTGGCGACTCTCGGGCTCTTTTCCGTCGGGTATATTTCTACAGTTAACGTTAATGTTTTGCAGGGGGATGACCATGGTACCAAGGAAGGCAAGGTGAGTCCTTTTAAACAATGTACAGATCTCTGTATCTTCGGTGAACCCTCAACTACCCCTACAGGAGTCGTGGAGATGTCTTTTTTTTTGGAAGGGGGAGGAGCGGGGGGTGTTGCTGGGGAGTTTGAGTCCAGTAGCCTGTTTGCAAAATATTAGAAGGTTGACAATCTTTGGCGTGGTATGACTGCTCATTTCTTTCTTGATTTTTTGATTCGGCTATAAAAATCGGAACTTGTTTGAGAGCTTTAAAGAACATTTGCATGAAACTCCGTTTTCTCCTCCGATTCTTTAAAGTGCCTATGAAGTAAAAAATAATTGCTGCTTATTTGAAAGGCTTTTCAGAGTAAAGAAGAATGGCGTTTTCCTACTTGGAATATCTTTTTTCGTTTTAGAGATATTCACGTTTTTGTATTATGCAAATGAGGAAAGTGATGACGTCATAGGTGGTTCCACTAAAACAGCACAACACTCAATCGAGTATAACTCTAGAAATATTAAAGCAGTGTTCTTCAAACTTGGCACCAGCAATGTACATCACAAAAGAAACAGAATGACACCTACTATGTTGTTGCCATGGCAACACTCTTGGCTCCAGTCTCTTTCTGTGAAAAACCAAACATCCCCATTTGCAACCTTTTAAAGTTGGACAGAGGGTCTTGCTCAGAACACACATGGTTCCCATATTGCCTTAACTCTCCCCATTAGATTGGTGGGAGTGAGAATTTTAGTCTTAACTAAAACAGAACCAGCGGCATAACTGTTGTCATGGCAACAGCCTGCCAAGTTTAAAGAACACTGCTTTGATATTTCTAGAGTTATTCTCGATTGAGTGCTGTGCTGTTTTAGTGAAACCACCTATGACGTCATCACTTTCCTCATTTGCCTAATACAAAAACGTAAATATCCCTAAAACGAAAAAAGATTTTCCAAAAAGGAAAACGCCATTCTTCTTTACTTTGAAAAGTTTTTCAAATAAGAACAATTATTGTTACTTCATAGGCACTTTAAAGAAGAGAATCGAAAAACTAAGAGAAGGATCGAACGTTATCGCCCCTTTCTCACTGTCCCCCTTTCATCCCCTCCTTCACCCTGGTGTTTTTCTCCCTTCTCATTCCCAGTTGCGCATGCTTCGCTGACCAAGTTCATCGAAATTCCACGACAAAAACACTTTCAACAAGTTCGTATTTTCTATTCAACCCCACAGAAGTTCTCCGATCAACTGCCTCAGTTGCTGAACCAGCAGAATATATTAAAGAGTTCCACAAGTAAACAGGTGAGTCAAGCCCTTGTTTAACCTTCGAGGATTGAATGAGCCCGCGCGATCTTAGACAGTGACGTTGCTAGGCAACTGACGTTTCTTTGTGAGCAATCGCTAGTTGCGCTTTTTTTTTTTGTAACTAAGAATTAGAACCGGAATCTAGAGCTGGTTTTGCGAAGTTGGGTTGAAAATGTAAGAAACGGCAAAAAAAAAAAAACCTTTCAGAATAACTGCTACTTTTTTATAAGAAGATAATACTGGTAGCTGTATGCGGAGAAGCTTTGAATCTGTGTTGGTTGATCGTGTTCCGTTGAGAGCGCGTAATTTTATTCCAAAATCTCTTGTGTGTGGGCGAAGATCTGGGAATGAGATTAAAAATCGCGCCGATCGTAAAGGTTCTAAACTGTACAGTTTTCCTCTCTTAAAAGCATGATTAAATTCGAGATTAAGGGAATAAAAATAGGTGCTGTTTAAAACAATGAATCGGTGACTTTCAAGAGAACATTTGACGGTTGATAATCTCTGAAGTGTTCTTTTAAAAGCTGGATACTAAAGCAGTGCATATAAATGTTGGCTCTATATTAAGACGTGCTAAATAATAAATGATCCTGGGTTATTGTTGTGTGTTCTCTGAAGTACGCCGATAAAGTGCTTCCATATTTTATTTGCTTTTTTTTAGTGCAGTTATTTATTTTTGAGAACGTGTAGAAAATTTGGCACAACCGATCGCAGTGTAAGAGTAAATTTATTTCTAACCTCCTTGATTTTGAGCTTGAAACTGGCTGAACGTTATGAAATTATTTTCCAGGGTGGCTTTTTAAGCGATTCAAACTTGTCTTTAAAGTGTTTTCCACTTGTGATGTTAGCCTTTGTCTTAAGTTTCGCAGTTAACGAAATACATAATTACGTGCTAATGGAAAACGTAGTTAAAGAGGTGTTTTTCTACGCCTGATAATTACAATCTCATTCGGTGTGCTACAATAAACAATTTTCGTTTCGTATTGTGCAAAAGTGCCGACGGCACACGCATTTAAACACTTTTTTTCGTGTAGAAATCGAGGAGTTTAAATGGCTTCTTTTCGACTCTGAGTTGGTTTTCTTTCGTGACGCTACGCTTAAATGGGTTCTGAGTAGGAGCTTTTGAATGGCTTTCCAATCGCAGTGGCCTGAATGAAGTATGGGCTAAGCAGGTGGAAATTACTTCACTTGTTCCATTAGTTCCTGACAAAACTGAATAATTTATTACTTCAAACCACTCGGTAATCTCATTGCCTTGGCAACATGTTTTTTTTTTTTTTCGCAATTGAAGAACAGATGTACAACGAGTTGTTTTCACACAAGCTTTTATTTTCCACTGGGTCGATCGTCGCGAGTCAAGCTGGGACCTGATTGTGTGCAACAACAAAATTATTCATTTATTTTTGCTTAAAGACGACTCGTCGCCAGCACTGATTTCCATTCAATCTTGCGTCGAGAATCAACGTTGTTGTATTAAGCAGCTTGCCGACCACAAGGCGACAGGTCATTCCAGTATGGCGATCGGCGAGCGGGTAGCTTGAAGCCTTAAGTGTTGAAGAACCGAAAACCAACGTTTCATGATGGTGAAACAAGGACAGAAACCAGGCCAAAAGACAGGCATTTCGATCCAGAACACGAGTACTTTGACTCGAGGACATATGAAAATAAGAGTTTTCACTGGCCTGGCGGGATCTCTCCAGTCTGTGCATAGAAAGAAGGTTTGTTCACGTTGCATTTAAGATTTTTCCGATAAAGCAATAATTGCAGCGCGATTTTTTTCTTCGTTGCTCCATTTTTGAAGGGCAATTTCATAGTTACTCTTTTTACGTTTATTTTGTCTTTTTTGTAGAGGGCGCAATAAAACCCTGAATTTGTTTTCCCAGCATATGAAAAGTGTTTGATGAAGTAAATAATTCAGCAAATATTTACCATGAAAAAAATGATCGTGGGCTTAATTCAAGCGTGCCGCGTTTCTCGTCTTGATTTTCGTTTAGTAACTTGAACGAAAAACGTTCTTATAATCGGTATTTGCAAGAGCGGGTGAAATGTGTTTCCGTTAGGCGTCGACGTTTATTTTTTTTTTCGGCAGAATGTATGAGCACTCGGGTTGATCTACTCTACTGATAGCTATAAGTGTAATTATTTTTTTCCTGCCGTCATATGGGTGCTTAATTTTGCGTCAAAACATTGATTTTTCTGAAAAACTTCATGTTTTAAGGGTTTTTTGGTTACAAGTAATTTGTCGAGAAAATAATTTATTGTTAAACGTTGCAGGAAATTGGTTTACTTATGTCGATCTGCCAAGCGCCTGTAATTGATTTTCTCGGCGAAAACATCGGCTGAAAATTTGTTCGTAATCTCTGTCGAATAAATCTTGTCGTTCTGTAATCTGAGAGTTTAAACTAAACCAGACGGTGTTTGATTATTTTTGGACCAATATCAACAGTTTTTTCTCTTTTGTTTTTTTTTTCGTGCAGTAGACTTTGTTTTCGGATTTGCTTTTGCGTCGACTAATATCTCACACGAATTTCCAGTTATTGTTTCGAGTTTGGTTTTGAATCCTTCCTCGTTAATGAGAGTTCGTACGAAGGTCGCGGTAGATGAAAACGGCTTTTTAGATTGCCAAGATACCACTTTCGCTCGGCTTGTATTTCACAAACACAGCTGCCATCGGAATTACTTGTGGTGTTTGCTACAGGCAAGAATTCTCACATTGGTATTTCTTAACATGTTTGAAAGCTTATTCGACCATGGATAACTATAAATCCGCGAGCGATTTAGAGGTTAAAAGAAAAGTGAATACCTAACTAAACCAGAGTTTATTTTCTAACTTTTTTTTTCTTTTTTTTGGCACCTGTTAAGTGCACTTTATTTCAGATTATTTACCATTTTACTGGCGCTCATCCGAAATAATTTTTCGACTTTTCAAGGTACTCTCTGATAATTCAGTCGTCGCAATCGTGATCTTTCCGGCATTCCATTGAATCAGTAAGCTTCAGCAATAATTATTTTCCCAGAGAAATCCAGGGCTTTAGGGATAGCTGAAAACTATTTGGAGTCAAACTGAAAAAACAAAGATACGCAAAGCAAATATTAATTAATTTGCAGGAAAATAAAGCGAGAAATATCATTAGGTAAACGCTTGTGATAATACGCTAGAAATAAGAAGGAAAATTTGAAGTTGTTACGATAAACTACTGGTATTTTTTGAGTGTTAACATTAAATGGGTATTCAAAACAAGTTTCTCTTTTTCAAAAAATTGACAAACATCTTAAGAATTTGTGCGAGAAATTAGATGTTGGGAATGTTGTTACAAATGTTTGCAAGGTCCTAACCAAACGAAAATAGTTATAGAGGCAATGTAAAAAAAAAACCACTTCTTTTTCATTTATAAATTTCATTCGGCGAGGCAAGGCAAGGGCTTCTGTTCATTTGTTATTAGTAGCAACGGCCCTGTGATTCCAAAATCTTTTTTAATTAAGGAACTTAAACCAGCGTAGAAAACAAGATCTTTTCACGATTCTAACTTTTTCCATATTCTAATTTATTTTCCTTTTGGCCATTGTTTCATAAGCGCTCCACAAAGTGTGAAACAGATACATTACTGGCCAAAAAATTTCGGACGTTAAAGTTTCGGACATTTTATTTTGAACGAAAAAATTTTGGATACTTTTTATCTCATTTCGGACAAAGTTCTGACAAAAATTTCGGACACTGCGGAAACATAGCTAAAGTAAATTTACGACCATAAAACACGAGTTAGACTGAAACAACATCTGTGAAAATGATAGTTTTACTGCAGCCTCAAGGTTTTACAGATTCACCGACGAGAAAATATCCCAAATTCTATCAAGCCGTAACGCATCTCAAGAAGTGTTTCGACAGAGTTCGCTCCATAAAGGAAACTAAGGGCTTGGGAGCTACTTAAAAGGTTCAGACAGAGCTTTAAATATTTCGGACGTTTAAAAATTTAGAGCCGTTTTGTTTTCGGACAGTTTTTTTGTCCGAGCTTAACATTGTCCGAAATTTTTTGCAAGTGATGTAGTAAAATTTCACCCCTACCCTACTCTCCTTCAAGTATAAGGGGTATCGAAAGACCTTCATTGTAACTATAGAAAGCTAACATTGTTAGTTTCTGTTTGTTCTTATTATTACAGGCGCAAAATCTGAACTTGAGCGATTACAGCAAACCAGGATCCAAACGGCATTCCACTCTAATGTAAGTGAAACAACAGGCCATGTACGTATTCTCGGTATTGCACTGGAACTAGCTTGCAACTGAGGCTAAAGCGAGGAGTCTTTCAAATGCAAATGACATTAATCTCTGTTGAATGCTTTAATTTATGTAGCAATAATGGAAACTCTTACATGTTCATCCAGTGTAACACAGACAAGTAGTTTTCCAAACCTATTAAAAGAAGGAAAGTAGTAAAAAAAAAAAAAACGTCCGGAATTTTTCCTGTTTTGGGAGTTTAATTCTGCTGCTAAAAAATTACTGGATGGCTAAAACTCAATGGTTCCAAGTTGCCTGCGGGGTAACCAGCCTTATCTGGAGGGCATGTTTTTCAAATTTACATGGTGTTTTAAATTGTGTGCGGAAGTTATAAATTTCTCACCGTTAGTGTTAACTTGTCGATATGTTTGCATTTTTTTTTCCTTTTCTTTCAGAACAAACAGTGAGAATGAGACGTTTACTCGCGTACGCCGAGACCCTAACGGGGTCAAACTGCCCATGTCACCAAGCGGTAAGATTCTGTTATTCATTGATATAAATCGATGACTAAGATAGGTTTGATTTCCGCTTCTTTCCTTTTTTCCTTCTTTTATTTGAAGGATAATAAACACACTAGCCCCTATTTGACACGGAAATATGCTCGAATATTTGCCCTTGGGCATTATCTGTTCCTTGAAGCTCACAGTTTTCCTCGAGCTACGCTCTCGGAAAACTGTTCGGCTCACGGAACAGATAATGTCTGCGGACAAATATCCGAGCATATTTTCACGCCAAATGGAGGCTATTGTTTGCATATTTTCCAAAAGCTTTTCCGCCCGTTCGTCAATAAAACTGGTATGTCGCTTGTGGAACAATTCAAGTAGTGGATTAGTTACGTTTTGGCAAAAAAGAAATTATTTTCTCGTACAAGGAAAGATCCGCATTAGCTGCGCCATTGGCGATTTTGTTCTAAAAGGCAGTACATATTTTTCAATGCTTTTAACAGTGTAAAATTGTTGCAAATTGCGATGTGTTTATGCAGAGAGTATTTTTCGTAAGTTTTTTTCTCCGTGAAAGGAAAATTGTTTCGAAGATTTCCGAAGATTTCCGAAGATTCCCGAAGATCGTCTGGGCCTTCGGAAGTTGTCCCGAAGGTTTCCGAACATGACCTGATTTCCGAATTTTGAACTCAGTTCAGCGTCGTTGTGTTCAACACACGATATTAGATAAAAGTTCACAGTACACTATAAAATATTCTAACAGTATTAAAAAAGCTAACAGCTATTAATTTTCATTTTTAAAATTGTTTTGTTAGTGGCAATCAATCACTACGGAGACAAGATGACCTCGTTCGAGCAGTCGCAAGAGATTCGTGATTTCCCGGACGTATGGTTTCTTGGTTTGGAGGCGAAGAAGATTGAAGGTGTCCCTGGCGCGCCTCAGAATAACGGTACTTCATTTGTCATCATCAAGTTTGAGCTTAAGCTTACAGTGAAAGTCCGTGAAGAGTGAACTCCAGGAAAATTCCAGAATTTTTGATGAGTTGACACCAAATTGGTTGGAATAAACTGTCCGCTGCTGCAAGAGCCATTGAAAAATCTATGAACTTTTTGGGCAGAGGCTCCCAGGTTTCAACAGTTTCGTTTAGGCCCCATCCACAACGCCGGAGAAACTTGAAAACGCAGCTTTATTTCTAGCGTTTGGCCTACCGTCCGCACTAATCCGTCACAAAAACGGTGCTTTTCCAAAACGATCTTCTGGAGGAATTTGAAAACGCCGGCTTTGCGTTGTAGTTTGGACGGACAACATTTTGATAACGAAGCTTTTCGTAAATGATGAAGTTGCGACAATCCTGTGATTTCCCTGCCCGAGATATCCCCAAACACAACTCTAAAATAACCGGTGATTGTTGCGCTTTCAAATTTCTCCGGCGTAATGTGAACGGAAAAGATTTAATGCGTTTTCAGAGTGAAAACGCTGTTTTCAAATTTCTCCTGCGTAGTGTGGACAGGACCTTGTAGCAAAATGCATTGTCAATAAATTTTGAGAAGCCAATAAACCTGTCCAGAACTTTGGGGTGGGGATGGTAGGGAGGCGGATTGGCACTTGTAGAAATTCAGCCCACAGGTATCCCAAGCACACTGTGTGATATTGCGAAACACCGTACATAGAAGAGTTTGTATGACTGAAAATGTAACGAACGTATTCAGCGGCTAGAAATACGGAAAACAAAATACAGCAAAATTTCTTTTGCCGCTTCCATTGTGTATTTCTTGTATCACTGTGGAGGTTTAGGCCGTCTTAAAGCGATCTCAACTGGTTCCAGCTTCACTGTTTACCTCTGAATATCAATCTGTAGAGAGGATGATTATTGTGAGTCTTGTTTAACTTACGTTGCTCTTTGACTTGAATGAAAAGTTTCTTATTTAATTATTTATCATTCTCGTGGAAGATTGGGTCTGATTATTTTGTGATAATTTTCCCAGGTTATGATGACGAGAATGGCAGCTATCTGAAGGCGTTACACGACCACCTAGTGTACAGATATGAAGTATTGGAGGTGCTTGGCAAGGGTTCGTTTGGCCAAGTGGTCAAAGCGCTGGATCACAAGACTGGACAACATGTCGCCATTAAAATTATTCGTAACAAAAAGAGGTACGAGACAAGTACATGTGCGCATATACACAATAGTGAATAGTGCTTTGCGCTCTCTTTCTTCTCCGACTGTGCAGTTTACCTTTATGCAACAGTTCACATTTGGTGTTTCTTTGTTTTCCAGATTTCATCAGCAAGCTCTAGTGGAGGTTAAAATTCTAGAACACTTACGTAAAAAGGTTAGTAAGATCTTAAAATAACCTTATTCTGGCATAAAAAAATTACGTTAAGCTCAAAGCGGTAGATAATTTGTTCCTCTTTGAATTTCTCAGGATAAGGAAAACAGTTACAATCTCATACACATGATAGACTATTTCTACTTCAGGTGAGTTGAACTCTTCTGATCAAATCGTGTCTTCTTTCTACCTTATGACTATTAATTGCAACAGGAAGGTAATGAGAATAAAGGAATTTGTCATCTCAGAAAAACCGTATTGACTAGAGCCAAATTTTCCCAACGAGAATTGAAGGGAATGTATGGAAAAAGGTTAAGAGAATTCTGATGTTGAAAAGGATTCCATTGATGTGCGTTGTTGACAGTGACTGTCTTATTTTCCTTAAAACCTGTTTTCATTTGGTGAAAAGTGTTCCTGGTTTAAAATTTAGGGAATTTTGTTTTATATATCATAGGCAAGCATGTTTTACACGTGTTTGCTTTAATAATACTAAAGTTCAAATAGGGCCTGAAACGACTGTGTAAAATGATGTTTAATATCCAATCTTTCGCCGATCTACGGCGTCATTAGGTTTAGCTTTGTTGAAAGAACTTTATTCTTAAATAAAGTTTCTTGTGCCTCTTTTCAGGAATCATTTGTGCATTAGCTTCGAACTCATGGGGTAAGTAACAAGTTTTATTTACACATTACTTGTAAAAGGTTCCGAAATTTTAAACGTCCGAAGTATTGACACTACCACTTTTAAGTAGCTCCAAGGCCCCTGGTATCCTTTTAGGAATGAACTCTAGTTGAGACACATAACTGCTTGATAAAATTTGTGCCATTTTCTCGTCGATGTATCTGTAAAACGTAAACTATCATATTCACATCTGTTTTTTTTTTTTTTTTTCCATGCGTAAATTTACTTTAGCTATGTTCAGCAAAGTGTCCGAAATTTTTGACGTAAATTTGTCCGAAATGAGATAAAAGTATCCGAAAATTAAGCGTCCGAAATTTGAACGTCAAAATTTTGGTGCAAGTAATGTATTTCAGCGCCGCGTACATAGCATCGTGATTTCACTTCACCGTTTAACCAACATTTTGTGGTTACTATTCGTTGCAGGATGAATTTGTACGAATTAATAAAAAAGAACAATTTCCAAGGATTTAGTCTCGCGCTTATAAGAAGGTAAGTCAACAACAGTTAGTACTTACAGGTGACAAGAGCTAAGAGCGTGACAGATTAGCGTGACGCGTGCTGTCCTGTCACGCAGGTTATCTACTATTCAAATAACTAACTATACAATATCGCTGTATTTTGAATTTATTACTCGTTTTCCGCGTTGTTTGGACAGTAATCGCTGCAGTTGGATAATAAAGGACCTTCAAGAAATTTTAGTATAATTGCTTAATTTTGATGTTTATCAAGCTTTTTTTCAAATTTTAGTGGTAAATTTTACATTTGCAATTCAACGTACTGAATTAATTTTTTATCAAGCTTATTCGTTGTTTTTCAGGTTTGCTTATTCGTTACTCCAGTGTCTTAGAGTGTTGTACAAGGAGAAAATTATCCACTGCGATTTAAAACCGGTAAGTGACTTTGGTTATTTCTTGTTACAGCGATTTCCGTTTGTCTGGTCAACGCAATAATGCGTATCTTTTGTTTGTGTGTTAACGAGCTCCCTCGATCACGCGCAAAAACAAATTTCTTTCAAAGTACGGTATAGATTGTGTTCACGTGACGTCATCAAATTCTCAAATCCAAAACTAAAGAGCCACTAAAGGTTTTATCCTCATCAGGCATAAGAGGTACTAAATTTAGATCTGTTTACGACTTTCCAGCTCAATAACGTCCTTCGTTTGGAAACCAGCGCATTTTGAATTTCGGAGTTATGGCGGTGCATGACATAAAGCTAAGATCGCGTTTGTCGAAAAGTATACACTTATCTCGTGATTGTTAGCCATTTTAGGACTTTTATTGCGTGACGATGAACACAGTCTATTAACCAATTACAGCAAAAAGGCTGTTTTTTCAACCAATCGTAAACGTCCACGGGTTTTCCCGCGCTTTGAACCTGTTCTACAGTTTTCTGATTAGTCCAATGCTCTTTTTTGGCGTCTGTTGTACTTTTTCATAGTGTTGTTGATTTTCAACGATAGTTTCCAAAATATGTTTCATCTTATTATATTCCTTAAGTTAGTTTTGCGAGCTTAGAAAATTATAGATACATGTAGCTACTAGCCTAAGCTTCTTTTATTTATTTGTTTCTCGCGGACCTGTTTCTCGCAAAACTCGTTCATTCCTCCGTGGCTATTTACAAATCTTTCAACTTTTAATGGTTTTGTTTCTTTCTCGTTTCAGGAGAACATTTTGTTACGACAAAGAGGTCAAAGTGCTATAAAGGTGATAGACTTTGGTTCAAGTTGTTACGAACATCAAAAAGGTATTTCTGTCAATATTTTGTCAACTTTAGATATCCACCCGTAAGCTAGAGCGATGGGCCATTTCCGAACTACCTTACGCCTCTGTTTCAAAGCGATTCCTCGTTGAAGACCAGTGCAGAACACATTTTCACATGAGTGGTTTCGCACGAAGACTCGTTTTGAAACTGAGGCAAAAGGCAACACGATAAAACGGCCTATTCTTATGGTTTCATTCTCTGCCATTGGCACACATTTTTGTGTGCAAAAGTTTTAACCAATCAGAGGAATTCTTTTGTCGGAACTAACCAATCACAGCTTGTGATGCGCAGCTGGCGAGCAGCGCGCTCAGGAAGTGAAATAATGTGTGTATTTTTTTTCTTCTTCTTCTTCATCTTCCTTACAGTTTACACGTACATACAAAGTCGGTTTTACCGTTCACCCGAAGTTATTTTAGGTAAGTGGAAATTTTCTTCCTCGATCATTTCAACTTGAGAGTGTTTGCAACATTTCAAACAACACGGCTCTCATGTTTTCAAGTTCGTCCATGGTGCAATCTATTTTCCATTCTCGTCGAAACAAACGATACGAAACTAGTTCCTACCATTTGTCGAGCACTGCTCTAGGGGGGCAAGCCATTATTTTTGCCGACAATTGCGGTTATTTTCTAGCGTAACCACCGAATTACTCTCGAGCGAAACAAGAGCACGCCCGAAAGCTGTTACTAGACAAGCAGATTTAATATAAATGATGTTGTCGTCAGGACCAAATGACCTGTTTATATTTAAGAAGTGTTTGTGTGGTGTAAGCTTGTGGTTGTAGCTGTAAGCTTGTATGGTGTTGTAAAAAGGAGAAGATTATCCACTGGTGCAAGTGTAAGCTTTGTAGTAAAAAATCCGAGTGCATGTTAAGTTTGAGTTTCTTGTTTCAGGTATTCCGTACAACATGGCCATTGACATGTGGAGTTTAGGATGTATTCTTGCCGAGCTGTACACGGGATACCCTTTGTTTCCTGGTGAGAATGAAGTGGAACAGCTAGCCTGTATTATGGAGGTGAGTACAGAGACCACAGGCAACAGGTTTGATTCTCGTGTTTTGTGTGTTTTGTTGTTGTTTGGTTTTCTTTTCTCCTTTTCATTCGTGTAGTTTTGTGTACTTAATTGCCTATTCTATGCTTTAGTGCAAAGACCTGAGGCAACAGATTTGTTTTTCGTGTTTTTTTTTTTTTGTTTTTTTTGGTGTGTTTTGTTGTTGTTTGTTTTTTCCTCCCCTTTACACTTTCCCCTTTTCATTTCGTGTATTGTTTTGTGTACTTCATTGTATATTCTTTTCACTCTGACGAATTGCTAACGCTCGGAACATCACCTTCACAAAATCGCTATTGCGATTAATTTACCTTTATCGGCTTCAGGTCTATAAATAGCCAAGTGTTAATCAATTTGCTCGTCTTCTCAGCCCGACAGTTTCCTCGAAAACTATAATTTTATTTTTGTTTTCTCCTTAATTAAACAGATTTTAGGCAAGCCACCATCAAATGTACTTGAACCAGCTGGAAGAAAAAGGCTCTTTTTCGGTAAGTTCATTTGTCTTTTTGTTTCTATTGGTGTACCATTTCATCTTGCCTGGTAAAAGTTGCATTTGTCGTTGAAATCAGCGTCGTTCGATTCTTCCCGGTGGAAGATGTGATCTAGAGTTTGTTCCTGGTAGAAGGTTTTCGTTGCCACTGAATATTTCGGGTTTCTGTAGCGCGAAGTGACTGCAGTCGTTAATAGAACTGTTAGATCTGTAGGGTAACACTACTAGATGCCTTGTCCTTTTCTCCCGCTGAATGTCTTGCCAGCAAATTTGTTCCTGAAAGAATGTTCATGCGAAGAATAACGTTCTAAACCTTGGAGAAGTAGACGTCTTAAACCACAGTGACAGTCTTTGGTATATGACATTTTCAGAGTTAAATTGTGAAGCTCGCATAATGATGCCTTCGTTGGTGAGCGTTCCAACGACTGTTTTCTTTTGTAGAAGCATTGGTACTCCAAACTTTCTGTTTGGGATGTTAGAACGTTGTAGATTTATATCTCTCTCCCTGGAGAATTTATTCATTTTTCATTGATGTATATTAATTTATGTTTTAAAACAGATTCCAAAGGAAACCCGCGCAGCATGACAAACTCAAAAGGAAGAAAGCGTCAGGTGAACGGCAAAGAACTCAGCGCAGCTCTGAAAACAAACGACGCGTTATTTGTGGATTTTATCAATCGCTGCCTCGAGTGAGTTTCATGTGTATTCCCTTGAAAAACCTTTTGTCTCCAAGACTAAATTGAGGAACTTACACAAGTGCAGTTTTAAATTCTTCTTTTTAACTCGTGAATGCGGAGCTATGAGCGAATTTAGCAGTTCGTTGGAGAAAAGCTCACTCGGTCAGTCAGTCGATTGGTTGTAATAATTTTGTAGTAATTCCACTGAGCAGTGTATTCCGCGTTATTTTTTCAGTTGGGATCCAGCAACTCGTCTGACTCCTGATGAAGCCTTCCACCACGAGTGGATACAGGAGGTAAGAACACAGCGTTAGTGTGATGCAGAAGAATAAGTCCGTACCAGAAATCACTTGAGAGATTGTCCGGGTTCTAGCCTGGTTTGTGGGTTCTCCGACATAAGCAAAACCTCAATGGCCACCATTTTATTTCCATTTGGCGATAACAGCGGATTTCTGTTGTATTAATTGGATTTTTTATATTCAGATTTAGCATGTTCAATTCTTTCAGTCTTTGAGTTTGTCACAAAAAACGGGTGTAAAGTCCAACAATGTGGGCGAAATTAGCAGCACGCCGAAACAACGGACCACGGATTCGTCCAGACTACGTTGATATTCTACAAAGACACGTGGACAATAGGCAAGAACGCCTTTTCTGGAAACTTAACGTTCCATCCAAGACCACAACTTCGTAACGAACATTTTCACTTCCGGCGGCTTTATCTACCTTTTGTCTGTTATGCTACATGTTTCTTTTTCGTTTTTCTAGGGACGCCAAAGACATCGTGGGACATCCCGCTTAACGTCCCGACACCAGGCGTCTGCGGATGCGCACAACTCTTCGGAGACGATATCCAAAGGAAGTACCACAATTATAGCGGAACCCAGCAAAGCGCATGTTGAAGGCGGCTGGACCAAACGAAGCGCGCGAACGCGGGAAAGATTGCAGCCAATAGGAGCTGACACCACGCACACTGCGCCACACGACAACAACAACAATGTTACCAAACAACAGCCGGAGACTGGGACTGAGCCCAAGGGGACAGTGGCACCGACTGCCAAGACGATTTCGTCCGGGGTAGTGAAAGAGAAGGATATTGCAGAAGAGAGAACTACGGAGGAAGTGACTGTCACGGAGGGAGGACAGTTCTTGCCTCCGATCAAATGATTCAATGGATTTAAAGCGTTTTTATGGGGTATGAAGCTGAAATTCAGTTTAAAATTATGATGTAAACGCGCCACCTTCGATCTATCAGAATTCAATATTGGTTCACAAGTCACAAATCTCCATTGCCGGCGTTCAAACAATGATAGCTCTTACTTCATAAGTCATGCTATAAGCTTTTTCATACACAAGGTGAAGACAATTTCCAATGTGTGATTCAATTTTTTTACATACTATAATTTTTCTGTGTAAAAATCTGTGACCTTTTTACTGTTCATAGCATACTGAGCTATGCACCCTTAACAGTTTAAATCTAGAGTCTATGCAATATCAGATTTACAGGTGATGTTCTCAGAATCGATATACGATTTTGATATTTTGAATGTGCAGTCGACACTGATGGTTTTTATTTCATAGAAGTATTTAATTTTACATGTATTTCTATTCGAACATGATATGTTCAGATTGTAAAAAGAAAAATCGACATTTGTAAATTAATCCTCGTTGTGATAAAATATTCCGCATGAAACATTTTCTCGCCTTCGACATAAAAATTAAATCGTTGGCAACTCGCCAGCAGGTTAGAAATCTAACAGAATCTAAGTTCATGTACAGAAAAGTTTTACAATGAAATAAGCGGTATTGGTATTCTATTTTTACGGCTCAAATTCCTAGCAGATTCTTACAGTCAAGGGTTTTTGAAAATTGTGTCAAAGTAGGCAAAAAAATAATTTGCAGTTTTCGTAACCAGAGAAGAGGATAAAACATTCGGATAAATTTTATGGTCGGTAGCACGCCGACACGAGCATATTGTTTGACGTTTGGCGAAGAGTGCGTTATTTTTTACGAAACTGACTTTGAATTTAAGAGTGAAAAAAAATTGTGAATTTAATTTTAATATATGAGTGTTTTGGTTATTTATTTTACTAATTCCTTGAGAGGTGTTTTAATATATTTCATGAATTGTTTTTAAATATTTTTATACAGCATTTAATGACAGAAAGAAAATACGAGTGAATATTAAGGAGTGAAACCAACGCAGTTTGCAGTCGAAAACACGGTTATTTTCTAGCCCGGAGAAAACATCAAAATGTTTAGGGTTGAATTGAGATGTATTTAAGTGAATAGGATCTTCTGGAAATGAAATAGCGAAAATTTCTTGTTGAACTTTCAAGCTCCAAATGTGATCAACCAGTCGGTTCTCCCAATAATATCAAAACGAGATTAAACAGGCAAGTAGGGAGAATTGAACAAAACGAAGGATCATAACATTTCTCTGACATTAACATTTAAACGAAATCTAATAAGAAATGCAAAACAGTAAAATAGCATGTTGATAGTGGAGCTTGAAAGATTAACAACTACAAACTAATTCAAAATTTATTTATAAACCGACAGTTATTTAATATTAAGATTATATTTAAACTACGCCAATGGTTTCCATGGTTACTTGTGCATATGACCCTTTTCAGCGACCATATGAATCTTCTAGTTGTAACAATTTTCACAACAGACTTTGCAGTGAAAGTTTTTCTAAGGAAATAATGTCCTGTCTCAGACAGGATGAGATTAAACTGTTAATAACCGCGTTTTCTTGGCTGAGTTGTTTCTTCGTGCAAGTGGCATAGGGATTGAGGGAGGTGCCAATTTTTCATGACCACGAATTTTTTCAATCTCAAGTCGTTAAGTTTCTTTTGATGGCTCGCCCTTTCGCGAATTTGAGTCGCTTTTTCTTATGCTGGAATTGTTTTTGGTAGTTGCGTAACCCTGGCCAAAAAGAAAGCCATGGTCCATCCCTTAGAACATAAAGGTAGTAAGTAAGCTAGCATTGTGGGAACCAAGTTGCGATGTCATGACTCTTTGTCTGCGACCAAGACGACTATCTTCAAATGCAGAAAATCTCGAGATCAAGGTGTACTGAAATATGAAAATACGAAAAAGGTAAAAATTGTTAGACCCCACAAAAGTCGCCTCAGGCTAAGACCAGAGCAGAAAAAAGATCGTTACAGACCAGAACGTACCCTTTAAAATGTTTTTTTTTTTTTTTTTTCCTGCATAAATGACAACTGACAACCATGGGCTATGCTCTTTTCAACGCCAAAAGAAGCCCTTTCCAGAAACTCGCATCAAAATTAAGTGACCTAAAAAATTCACATCCATTAGAGCCCTCAGATCCACGAACGCCCCGTTAATTCTCTCCGTCTCCATTTTACTTAACAACCCCTCCCCTGTAAGGAGCAAAGGCAATATCCACTTATGTCCAGGATTGGACGCAGTTAAAAATTTTACAAATTTTACGATTATTTGTTTGAGTTTCAAATTTAACAAAATTTGCGATTTTTCGTTAAACTCTACAAGATTTACAAAAATTTGCTGCCTCAACCATTTTTCCGGACATTGTTGCGAAATTTACAATTTTATGCTAATCCATCAGCAAGTACCGGATGGGGATTTTACAAAATTTACAAAATTTGCCTTTTTTTGCTAACTTCACGATTTTTGTCAACTCATTGCGAAATTTGCGCAATTTTTCGTTGAATGCAGAGCGCCCGTGGAAAGCGCCCCAGTTATCTGAAAAATACATTTTGAAAATTCCGCGCTTTATAAGAGTTATCTAAACAGAAGACAAACCAATCAAATATACGCAACTTGGTGCGTGCATTTGAAAATTTAAATTGCAAATTTACATTGTGAAGAAACATTTGTCATGTCGCGTTAAGTTGGGTTGTACTTTTATCGTAGATGTTCAAAATTTTAAAGTTTCAGCTTTGTCTCGTTCCTTGGCACGAAAGAAGAGTGTAAACTCTCCAGAAAGGCACAGTTTTCTTGCCTTAAAAGCTGCTATACGAAACAACGTCTACCTCATGCCTGCAAAAAGTCGAACTTCAATTCCAAGGAAACTCTTGTAGAACACGTGCTTTTTGTAAACCAGAGGAGTTACATAATACTTGTAGAAAACAGGGTTTTGTGAGGCTTTCTCAAGGTACAAGGACTGTACAGGAAAGTACGGATAACGTCTTTTCTAGAGACGACTTAGCTTTTTCTCTCAGAGACCATCCATACTACACTGCAATCAGAGTGAATAGACGACGCTCATCGTGTGTTGTTACATTTTTATTGATTCCTTCTTCACTGTAGTTTTAACGCCAGTTTCGTAAAGAATTTAACAACAGAGCAGGTCATTTCAGTAGAAGAACCATTACTGGCAATCTTGATAATATTTATCTCGCTAAGAATATGTTCATAATTTCTTTTGATAAAAATTACTGCAATTAAGTCGTGACACAAGCTTTTTTTCTTTTTTTTTATTTGTCCAGAATGCAGTGTCGGACGATATTGAGAGACAATTCAGTTGGTGTTATATGACGCAATATCAGTTGGTTTCTTTCAATTGGTGTTATATGACGCAATACTTCGGGTAACGTTCTTGAAATAAGTTTTCATAACCGTGTCTTGTTATATGATATAATGTTTCCAAAACAATTCTGTAGAATTTAGGCCCACCTTGACTTAGGGAGGCGCAGTGGCCTCATGGTTAGCGCGCTCGTATCCGGATCAAGCGGTCGGGGTCCGATTCCTGGTCGAGAATAGGGCAAGACACTTTACTACCACAGTGCCTTTCTTCACCTAGGTGTATAAATGGGTACCGGCGAATTTAATGCCGGGATAACCCTGCCATGGACTATCAACCCATCCAGGGGGGAGTAGAAATATTCTTAGTCGCTTCATGCTACAGAAACCGGGATAAGCTCAGACCTGATGGGCCACTGGCTCCAGTGCGGACTCGGGCCGGGCTACAATGTCGCAAAATTAAAGAACTGATTTGCAGTGCTGTGGCTCTCATATGTATGTTATGTCTGTTGCCACATTTTTTTTTTGCCCCCCTTTGCAAAATAACGTGAATGACCAAATCCTGCGGTTTGTGTAAGATATATTTACACCAAGAGAAAATGAGGAACTGCATTTCCGCCCGTCTGCATGTGCTATTTTATTCCCAAGGAGTTGTACAAATATATCTCGCACTTTGATTTATCCATCCAAGAATACCAACTCTCGCTAATATCTAATGTACCTGTAAAAGGCGCTTCTATCGACAAAGCGCATTTCCCAGTGGACCGCCCTTTCTAAATTGCCTGATCACCTAAAGAATGGTATCATGCGCATGCGGACGTAAAAGGAACTGCACCCCTGCTGTTTTCGGCAACGCTAAGATAAGTTTAGCGGAATTGACATATCCCAAGGCCTGGACTGGGAGCCTATCTCTCTGTCCCCTCATTTTCTCTTGATTTACACCGACTATGATTTGTTAAAACGATAAGTTCATGGCCCATTTGAACATAGTTAATACAGGGAAATGGTTAGGAAACCTGGCAAAGGTCTTTGCTGTATGTTTTTGTTTGCTGTTTTGGAGGTCGACCCTGCACAACACCTGTCAAAATGTTAATGGTGGTTATGTGTGCTCATACATTGCCATTATGTAATTCATGCATAGTCAATGAGCATAAAACAAAATATGTGCAGGGTCAAGGATCTTCCAACATAAATCTTAGCCTGTTTGTTTGCCTCTTTGATGATTACAGAACTTCCTAAAAATTTCCCTGCATTAACTATGATTTGAACAAGCCACTTTCCACGCAGCGATTTGTAAAATCTGTCTGACTTCCTATTTTATAAATTCTTTGGGCCAAATCGGCCTTATAAACCATAGCGTGTAAATTAAATTAGTCATGAAACGCGATGCGATTCTCTAATACGCCAGGGTCTAATTATAACTGATCAGTTTTCTAGGAAATCATTTGATCCCCAAAAACGTTTATAAATGTTTCCATAACAGTCGCCGTCGACGTAACAGACTCTTGGACAAATTTATTTTAATTTCTCTTTTATGTAGGCTTGTTCCTCATAGCACATGTGGAGAATGGTTTTCCCTTGACTTTAAAGACGTACTTCAATTTTTCTCTTTGTAGGTTGATTGGTATTGCTGTTCTGAGGATTCAGATGAGATAAGTTACACAGGGAACATACCTTACTCTACGAGCGTTTAACATGAAGTGGTGAGTTAATTGTTCTCTGAGTCTAACATTACACCGCTAAACTCCCAGGGGCATTCATTGTTCAGTGCCGGGGATGGACGTCGGAGATTTTCAATTTTGTTGGCGACTGACTCGAATTTATTCTTACTGTTACAAGAAATAAATCAGTCTAAAATGAAGTTGAAATTGTGCTGTGTACTTTCTCAAAATTTCAATAGTCAAGAAGTAGATTGAGATGATGATTATGTTTTTAGCAGGTCATTCTGTTGCTGTGGTAACCTGTTGTGTAACGAAAATGATAATAACGTGTTCACCTATGATTGGGCAGTTTTTTGATGCCACGACCGTAGCGTCACCTGATAACGAGAGGTTATAATGACCCATCAAAATCTAAGTCTTGCTGAAGTGTTCGAAACTGTTTTGAGCCACCTTATGGTGCTTTTTGTATAAAAAGGAACAAACAATTTTGCAAACATAAAAAAAATACGGAGGCGCTAGCACTGAAATAGGGGAAACGAGTGCAACTAGCACAGAAGTGACAATAACTGAAGGATGGTGGTACCTGGGTAAATTTTGAGTTCGAAATGTCGATCCGCGGTATAGAAATGAAATTAGTAACAGGAAAAGATGGCTCCAGTACCTCTCCCCTTAACGCTCAGATAATCAGAGGCCCGTTACTCGGAGCATTGATCTCCTGATGATGATGACGCAACCTTTCCCCCGATCGTCTTTTTTATCAGAAACTTATCTCCAGCTGGGCTCGATTACTAGGAGAGGAGCTCTCGGAAAAATAGACCGTACTCGTGAGAGCGCAGGAAATAGAGCCTTACCTCTAGCTGCCTCAAGGAACCCAATTGTAATATAGCTACGACAATGATTGATATCACAAAGCACTCTCACTGGAAACATTTTTTGCTAATTAACAGTTTTTTATATCACATATCTATTTATTTTTTTTAATTGCAGAACTACTGACATTACTTTCAATGAGAGCTCCTTACACTACTAAGAATAGTCTACTTACAATACAATATTAAAACTACTTACATTACTTATTTACAATGTGGATTACTTACGCTACTAGCAATACTATACTCTACTAACAAGTCAATACTTGTATTTCTCGTATAGAATCATGTTACTTACAATACGGGTTACTTACGTTGGTTACTCAAACAAAGAAGTAAGTTAAAAATATCTATTATAGTACTATATATATGTCTGAATTTATGAAAAAAGTGTCAAATTTGGAGCAAAACTTTCGCGCCTGCCATCGCCGGCAGGCAGGCCTTTGCCGTGCTTGAAAAGCCAAGGGGGTTTCTGTCAAGGAGGGTTGGGGAAGACAGCCCTGGTGCCTGGATACTAGCTGATACCAAGCGGAGGCACCAGGCTCTGACCCCACGGGGGGGGGGGGGGGGGGGGGTCACAGAGAGAGGCATTTTCGTCAGTTAAACCGTGCTTATTTTCTTTGCAGGACAGCCTTGGCCAGCAATGCCCTGCAGCCTTAGCGGCCGGCAGCCACCCAGCCAGACACAAGCAAGGTGGGTGAGTAGGCTGTGTGTTGCCCGACAGACTGCTTGTGGTTGATTGAGTGAAAAAGCCTATGTGTTTTCTTGCAAAAATGTCAGGGTGGTTGTGTTGAAATTAAAACGGTTTTCATAAATCCAGACATATATATAAAATAAAAACGTTATACTTGCGACTAATCATCAGTCACCAATGATCAAACCTATTTTTGCTTGACATTTGAAAGTAAAATTCTTTGTCTAACGAGGGAATTCTTGACGGTTTTCTAATGAAAGTAAATTTCCCGACTCGTGTAAAGAATGTTTTCTTGATTACAAGTTGATGACAGTGAAAAACGACCAGAGAGAGAGAGAGTTTTTCAGAGATAGTTTTAACTACCATTTACTTTATAGTTGACAGACCCAACGTACATATATATATATATATATATATATATATATATATATAAATTGTTAAATTTGATTTTCGTAAAACAGTGCTCAATACATCAGAGTAGAGCGAAGTATATAATGTGGGAGGAAAAACACAAATAAACTACAAGTTCATCCCTACAAGCCTGTTTCGTGGTTGCCCACCCCTGATGAGTGGGCAACCACGAAACAGGCTTGTAGGGATGAACTTGTAGTTTATTTGTGTTTTTCCTCCCACATTATATATATATATATATATATAGATAGATAGATAGATAGATAGATAGATAGATAGATAGATAGATAGATAGATAGATATATTTGTTTTGAAAGAGCACGTCATCTTATTATTGACCGCTACGTTTATATCGACTTCTTTGTACGCAAACCAGATCAAATATATCAAAAAGTTTACATTAACACAAACTAACCAAATCTCTACCGATAGGATAACGTAGAAATTGATATACCCAACAGCGAGTCGCTCTCCCCTCCCTTTAGCTTCCTTTGAGCGTGTCCTGTGATTACCCAATGTACTGGAACAAATGTATGGTTACAAACCTTGATCGTTATTTCCAGAGACCTTTATTTCTACTGTACATGTGGGAATGATGCTTCTTATTCATTTCACTATGTATGAAAGCATAACTGTTTAACAAGTCTACAAACCTGTATGAAGTAAGTATTACAACAAATATAAACTCACAATGATAGGTCATTTTTCGGATTTACTACAGAGAATCAACGGCAAGAATGTTGTCTTTTAATACTGACTGATGTATCCATAGTAACGGTCAATTTAAACCGACGAAAAGCCAAAAACTCGCCTTTTTCAATCGTGTATGTGTGTCGGTATTATAATTAATATGTTTAGACAGAAAGGCAATAAAAAGGTTGTTTTACACAAGCATTATTTATCAAGAAATGTAACCTTTTCAACGACCGGAAGTAATCAGGATTTATGAAGGAAGTCATTAGTCAGTGCCACAGTAGCCTAGGTTACAGGCCGGTGTACCACTGAAGCGGTAAACGTAGAAAGAGCCGCAGTTTCTCACTTCAATGTTGGTGAACCAGCGACAACAGTTTGAATTCCAGTGAAAGCAGACCTGCCTAGTGACTTTGCCATCAGCCACTGTAGGATGTCCACCATTTAACCAGCCGGTTGCAACAGTGTTACACCTGCGTTCAGGTGGACATGAAGTTGGCATTCTAGTTCCCGCAGCTCCTTGGAAACGATACCAGCCATTGAGGTTGCTGTCACACAAATAAGAATTACTGACGTACGTGGTTTTCCGGTCACCGCTGGTCAGACTTGAGTAGCTTGTACATTCTACAGCTAGAATTAAAAGTTGAAGATTCTTGAATCAGTTGATGCTGTTTGAAACTAAAATCCCCACACTTTGATAAACATATAAAGTTTTAAATATCTCATCAGCCAAAGGTAAAATATATCCCCGAATTTCGCAAACCATGCTATGCATTAATAGAAGGATGTTTGAACAAGGAACTGGATCCTAAGTTACAGCTGTAACTTTGAAATAAATCATTCATGTATCTTATACATGTAGCAGGTTTGGAATCAATGCCCTTTCAAATCAAGACAAACTGTTCATGGGTTGTCGTTTATTAATATTAGTTTTAATTGCAGTCTGTCCACAGCCATTCCTTGTTTTCCCTTTGTAAAAACTGAGCGCGAGTGGCGAACGCGCGAGATTGCTTCGCACGTGTTTAATTCTCAGCTCTTTTCTATTGCTCACGTACTCCACGAATTAGAGCTGAAATAGAAGGTCTGTCCACAGGGTACTTTACTGACTTTTTAATTAATATGGAATTGCTTCGTATGGTTGTTACGCATGGAAAAAAATATATCGTAGTAGTTTCTGATATAATCAAGAAGCTGGTCTACCCCTTCCCAACAATAATCCAGATTCCTAGCTTGCTAGCAAAGAGCAGCGGGGTATAATTAACCTTCTGATCTTTATTTTTCTTTCAAAGTGTTTTTTCTTTTCTTTTTTTTTTTTTACATTGTAGGAGAAAGTGTAACCATCTGTTGAAATTCTTAAACTACATTAATGATACCATTTACATTGTAGTCTTTTGTTAAGCATCATTGCCATTTTTCGGAGTCATTACTTTCAGAACTTTACCTCACGGTATTTCTTTCTTTTTAAGTATTTGTTTTAAGAACGCTCATTTCAGTTAATAAGAATTCACTAAGTAAGGTTTTTACTTTAAGCTACCTGTTTGTTAGACATGAAATGATCCTACTCTGACTCTGAATTATCCTGCAGGTACTAGAACTTATAATGTTTAACTCAGTATCTGCACTAGTCCTCACATTATTTGAGCAATAACCTTGAAGATCGGAAAGGAACGAACTTCCGAAAACAGCGACCTCAAGCACAAACTGACTTGTTACGAGAGGCAACTGGAAAAAACAGATCCAACAATTCGAACCAAACTGATCTGATATTTATTTCAGATGACCCTTATTTCAAAACCAAAACTTTACACTGTGTTTATGTAATGTATTTCTTTTTTTTTTTACCAAACTGTATCCTCCTGAGATCTCTATGCATTAGAAACATTTTGATTCTATTAAAATGGAACCGTCAACATGAGCCCTGAATAGAAAAAAGCGATTTGAAAAGGCTGATGAACCGAAGGTAGAACGTTAAGAAAAAGAAGTTGTTCCAGTATACATAACGCACATTCAAATGATAACCGGGTGAATATACCATAGCCTGTATGATTAGCCGGCGTTTTATTGAATGAGGGATTCAGCGATGGTTGGCCATACAGCAGATTCAAAAAGGAATATGTTCTTTTAGCTTTTGACGGTATATATAACTAAGTTTGTCCCTTATAAAAAAGTTATTTATAAAAAGTAATAATTCTTTCTGGTATAATTCAGAAGCTGGACCACCAGCCCTGCGTAAAGAACCCATTACCCCCTTCCCTCCAGGAAGAAACCAGTGTTCTTTTTTTCGCGTGGAGTCAAGGAAGGCTGTGTTAGCATGGTGTAGCCGTGCATGTGTAGCTTAAATTTTTTGTTTCCTTGACTATATTGTAGGACCGAGCGTAATTTTCCGTTGATGTGTAATGGTCGCATTCATGATATTATTTACAATCTTGGGTGAGGTATCAATTCAACGATTTAGACGGTTAGACTATAGAAGGTCATTGTTTAAAAATGTGACGACTAGTAGTGTGTGATGAAGTTAAAAAATTATCAGTTCTAGACATGCGAAAGTACTGACGTAGCTTTAGGGGCAGGATAGATTTGTGTCAGAAAATCAACCTGTTATACAGGAACATGCACCTCAAAGTGCGGATGTTACCTGGAATTTTTTATTTTTAATTAATGCAGTGAGTGTCACTCAACGAAATATCAAAGGCAATGTAAACACTGTAAAACAATAATCATTCGAAAATAACCACGCCGGCTGTTAACATATTGCGAAAGTAATTAAGTAATCTCCGAAAATAGCGAGCCCAAACGCAACTTCTGAGTTAACGCTGCTATATGAAAAAATGAAAATAAGAGATGCAAGAATTCTTAACAAGCTTATCTGATATTTTTTTACATGATGACCGATGTTTTGAAAGCAAAATATTACTCTGTGTTCTCACTTTGACTACTGTAGACGTGATTCAGAGTACAAACAGCGATATCTTAATATTCACCATTACTCTCTGTGACCGTCAAGAAACAGTCAGGAAAACAAAGTTGTGTTGTTGGTAATGCAAAAAGGTTTTCCTAAACAGACCCTATTAGTTCAAGGAGTGGATAACGCTATCCACGAGATAAATTCACGTTCTTGTTTTTAAACTGAGATCTAGTGGATAACTCAGATTTTTTTTCCTCTGGATAGCAATTTGCCCCTAGACAGCGTTATCCAAATCCTTTGGGCCCTGTATGAATTTTTGCATAAGAAAATCAACAAAATAACTTGAACACTTCATGCAACTGAAACCGGAGATAAGCGCCGGCCTGATGGATCACTTGGTTCGTATGCAGACTTAACCTTACCTATGACACTCTGCAACCGAAGTCGTCTAATAGCTTCTGAAATTGTCCTTTGCCCGTAATCAGAGTGAAAAAGACGATGTTGAGTTTTAGAGTATACGTACCTAACTGAAATTTTGCGACGCGGATAGGCTGAGTAGATGTGAGGTTTTGATTGTTTTCAACCCAAAAACGTTAAATTTTCCATTTTTTTTTTTTAATCCACTCACTTGCAGAAGTACAACTTTTGCCATTTCCGGAAAAACCAGCTTTACATGTGCAAGTGTAAGACCCATGAGTGTTACTACAGACAGCGTTTGCATCACAGCCATGAGAATTGGAGGAGCACTCGTTTATATCTAATATAAGAAATGTTAAGAAATCTATTCGGCTTTGCGTTCATGATATTGTATTAATTACGATAACCTATATCGTGGGTAAAAAATAACTAACAATTTCGGCGCGAAACTTCAGCATTAATTTGTAATTCACATGTGATATTATAATATTGTCATGGTAACGTTTGGCCCAAAATTTCTCGATACAATAAATACGTCAAAAACTCAGGATTGTGAGCGTAATTTGTCACCCACGATATTAATAGGTTATCAAATGGTATACTCGTAAAATTAAAATAATAATAATAATAATAATAAAAATAATAATAATAATATCACTTGCATTTTGTCAAAATTCTAGTAATCTCCCTCGCCTAAAGGCTCGCAAAATTATTAGAATTTTGCAAAGATTGTGAAATTATCTTCTAATTTCACCAGTCACCAGTTGATCGCCCACACTTAGTTAGATAATTAATTAAGCTGAGAACAAAAACATTCCGCAACTTTACCACAAACTAACGTACCACTGCAAGGTCTGCCATCTCAAGCATATCCAGCTTTACATGTGCAAGTGTAAGATGCATGAGTGGTACTACAGACATATTACTACTGACATTGACATCACAGCCACGAGAGTTGGAAGAGCATTCGTCTGCGTCTCAAACAATGTTATAGGAATAAATATCGCAAAGAAGTTGAGAATGTCGTCAAAAACATGCCAACCATTAATTCAATGGCCAAATGTATCACACGAGTGTACAAAAGAGAACAAGATGGCTGAGAAGGCCAATGTACGAAACATATCAACGAATAAATACCGCTGACACACAAAAGAATGCCCTACATCTATTCTAGCCTACCGCACACATGCAGGGGGGATTGTAAACTTTTGCTTTGTTTTGTTTTGTCATTTTTTTCTGTTTTTATATCGTGCTCCTATATGTCAGACGCCCCTATATGTCAGACGCCCCTATATGTCAGACGCCCCTATATGTCAGACGCCCCTACATGTCAGACGCTCCTATATGTCAGACCCCCCGATACGTAAGACGCCCCTGTATGTCAGACGCCACTATATGTCAGACACTCCTATATGTCAGACGCCCCTATATGTCAGACGCCCCTATATGTCAGACGCCCCTATATGTCAGACGCCCCTATATGTCAGACGCCCCTATATGTCAGACGCCCCTATATGTCAGACGCTCCTATGTCTGACACCCGTATATGTCAGACGCCCCTGTATGTCAGACGCTCCTATATGTCTGACGACCCTATATGTCAGACGCCCCTATATGTCAGACGCTCCTATATGTCAGACGCCCCTATATGTCAGACGCCCCTATATGTCAGTCGCTCCTATATATCAGACGCTCCCATATGTCAGACGGCTCTATATGTTAGACGATCCTATATTGCAGACGCCCCTATATGTCAGACGCCTCTATATGTCAGACGCTCCTATATGTCAGACGCCCCTGTTTGTCAGGTAACGTTATCAATCCCTTTGGAAAATTCACACTGAAGTGAATTTCCATTTGCCAAATTATGGTAAGCGACTCTTTGCTTTAGAAACTGCCGTCACGTTTTCTGCTTCGGCGAACTATCTTCAATTGGAGTTGTAAAGTCTTCCTGATGTGAACCCATGCTGTAAGACATTTCAAGTTCAAATTTGTTTGCTATAATTTCGCTTATCCCTATACGATAACACTTTAGTTGTTTGTCGAAGTTGTTGTATAAACTGCAGTTTTAAAGAAACAGTTGTGTCGATTGTCGCCGATAACCTCACGTCTTAAAATAATGAACCGTATTTGTAAATAAGATTAGTGCCAAGGCACGTTTTAAAGTAGTAGGAATAATAGCTTGGTAGACTGTAAAAATTTAGGAGGGAAGGAGGGAAGGGGGGAAAATGGAAGGAGGGAAGGAGGGACGAAGGAAAGGAGGGAAGGAGGAAAGGAGGGAAGGAGGGAAGGAGGGAAGGAGGGAAGGAGGGAAGGAGGGAAGGGGGGAAGGAGGGAAGGAGGGAAGGAGGGAAGGAGGGAACGGGGGAAGGAGGGAAGGGGGGAAGGGGGGAAGGGGGGAGGAAGGGAAGGGGGGAAGGAGGGAAGGAGGGAAGGGGGGAAGGGGGGAAGGGGGGAAGGAGGGAAGGAGGGAAGGGGGGAAGGAGGGAAGGAGGGAAGGAGGGAAGGGGGGAAGGGGGGAAGGGGGGAAGGAGGGAAGGGGGGAAGGGGGGAAGGAGGGAAGGAGGGAAGGAGGGAAGGAGGGAAGGAGGGAAGGAGGGAAGGGGGGAAGGAGGGAGGGAGGGAAGGGGGGAAGGGGGGAAGGGGGGAGGGAGGGAAGGAGGGAAGGGGGGAAGGGGGGAAGGAGGGAAGGAGGGAAGGAGGGAAGGAGGAAAGGGGGGAAGGAGGGAAGGAGGGAAGGAGGGAAGGGGGGAAGGAGGGAAGGAGGAAAGGAGGGAAGGAGGGAAGGGGGGAAGGGGGGAAGGAGGGAAGGAGGGAAGGAGGGAAGGGGGGAAGGAGGGAAGGAGGGAAGGGGGGAAGGAGGGAAGGAGGGAAAGGGGGAAGGGGGGAAGGGGGGAAGGAGGGAGGGGGGGAGGGAGGGAAGGAGGGAAGGGGGGAAGGGGGGAAGGAGGGAAGGAGGGAAGGAGGGAAGGAGGGAAGGGGGGAAGGGGGGAAGGAGGGAAGGGGGGAAGGGGGGAAGGGGGGAAGGAGGGAAGGGGGGAAGGGGGGAAGGAGGGAAGGAGCCTATGCCTCATTCACCATTTCTTTTAAGCTATTTATGCTTTGGCGCCCGTTTTTTGCAAGAGTCAAGGTTAATCACAGAAAAGTTTATTCTCGCATTTTGGCTAAGGTGTGTGCTGTTGCCATGGCAACGGGGCTGGTTAAAAACAAGGCTTAAAAAATGGTTTTTGTTTATTTAAAAAAAATCCAGTCGTTAGATTTTTTTCATCATTTGCCCACTACGAATTGACATTAAATCCCTTCTGTCAACACTGTTCCAATAAAATTTTGACATAGGCGATTTTCGTAATTCGCCGTAAATCGTTTTCACTGCATGTTCTGTATTATTAAAAATTCCCTATGTCAAAATTCAGATTTTTTGCGATAGATCATTCACGTGGTTTCTGAACTATTTTTTTGCCAAATTTCTTGAAATTCTAACGACTGCATGATCTGATATTTGTTTTACATGATGACCGATATAAATCTTGAAAGAAATACGCTTTTTTGTGAGGATGTAATGCAGCTTTTTCCCACCAAAAACGATCCTTTCTAGATCTCTATGCATTAGAAATATTTTGAGTTTAAAACGATGAATCGGCCAACATGACCCATGAAAGTTGTGACCCTTCAAAAGCGGCGATAGGAAAATATCGATAAATCAAAAGTAACACCCTGATAAAATTATTTGTTCTGTGTACATAACACACATTCAAATGAATAATTTGTTGCGCAGAATACCGGGTGCTTTTTAGAGGAGAAAAGAAGGCTGTTAACAAGAGGTCACATGACAATTCAACAGCGTTTCACTAATAATGTTTAAGAATAATATTAGAGTTTGATAACAACCTTCCAAGCATTCTCTGCATCTGGAAAAAATATATCAAGCGTGAAATAAGTTTCTCAATTTGAAGTCTGGAAGAGTGCTACATCACTAGGAAATAAAATTTGCCATTGAATATATAATTTTTACAAATTTCCACCGAAGGCGTCAATAATCACCTGGCTATGCCTAAAAATGGGTTTTAGCTCACTGCTATAGAGTGAATTATACTGAATGCCATGGAGTATTTAGAGATTGTAAGGTTAAATTCTGCCGTCTCAAAATTAAGAGGGCAATTAGTACAAGCGAATTCGGTGTCTCTTAAAGTACTGTGTCTTCTCATTTTAAGACCCAAAGAGCGAATTTTGAAACAAGACTTTTGAAACATCATGTCCTGCACAGGGATTTCATGGAAAACTATGTGAAACAGGTAACAATATCCAAGAGAAGTTCAATTTCCTCTATAGCGAACGTCTGCTAGCGGAGATCTTTGGGTAAGAAAATCTGGTAACCTATCGATGCGAGCATTTGTTGCTACGAAGGAGGAACAACACTCGTACGGTTGTCGACCGTCCGGCCACTGCATGTATGCTAATACAAAATGTCACTCGGTACGCAGTTGCAGTTGAACCCGTTCACCCAGTCAATGCAGGTCCCGTTGTTCTTACAGGGATGATTTGCACAATCATCGATATCTGTTTTAAGGGGATAAGGCAGAAAGACAATAACGGTCATATTCGAAAGTAAAATAACTTGGAGACAAGACATGCAGCTATTCTTATTCAAAACGAATGAGGCAGTATACAAAGGAGTTCTAGATCACTACCATTGTCGACTAAAAGTAGTTCAAAACTGTGAGTTTTATGCTTCTATGGAAACGTCTTTATCAGATGTACTTTTTTTATGGTAATCAATTGTCTGACAATTAGCAAACAAACCATTTGAGTGAATATGTACCCCGCCGCGATAGCACTTTCAATCTACAGTAATGTTTAAAATTTAAATTGGAACTACGTCACAGTTTGCGCTTTTTGAAAAGTTCAGCCTAAACTATTCTAGATCGTCGTTTGTACTCTGTGTTAATCTTTTGCATCCTTAACCACCCTTGTTCCTTTACGGTTTATTATTATCTCTTTATTCCCAGGTTTCCCTCAATTTCAAGGTGACTGAGCTGTACTGTCTACTATTCGCCTACGCACTGTCCGCCTGAAATAACCACAAGAATTTGGACACAGGACAGCCATTCTTACTAAACACAATGCAGGCAAAACAGATCACTTCCATTGTGCTTGAAAGTACTTGGAAACTTTTAGAGTTTACCGGTTTGCTATTGAGAAAAGATTTCAGATGTCCGCCATTATCATAATCCAGTCAGGGACAAGCAACGCATCTGCTCTTTTAAATGTTTGTTCCACAGTCGATTTCTTGCTCACTGGGAAACTTATTGCCTCCCGCCGTCTTCAAGTAAATAGCAATTTTTTTTTTCCTCAAGGCCTATACAATCGCTATTGCTGTTGATGTTACCATGTGTGGAACTTTTTTCCCCTTTTAAGCCTAGGGTATGGTTATTTAAACCCAGATAGCTGAGAGGCTCAAAATGTAAATTCTAAAGGGTTAAAAGAAAGAAAGAAACTAAGTTCTGGTGTAGTCAAGCAACATTTTCGATTTTAAGATTATATCGGCTAGATCATTCATGAGTTCAAGTGTTACTGTCGTCTTACCTGTTTGACACGTACTTCCTGTGTATCCTTTCACACAAAGACACACATAGCTGTTTTTCTCATACATTGGCACGCAAGATCCACCGTTCTGGCATGGTCCACTCATACATGGAGACTAAGAAATAAAGTGATATTTAGTGACTGAAGGTAAGCTAAGCAAAGGTAAGCTAAGCTAAGAAAAGCTAAGCTAAAGCTAAGAAATAAACTGAAATTTAGTAACTGAAGGCAAGCTAAGCTCAAAGCTAAGGCAGGCCCAATAAACACCATTATGGTTAATGACGACTAACGACAAAGTAGTTCCTAAGGCAGGAAAAAAAAAAATGACTGAAAGTTTTCCCGCTGGGAGTGAATTCACTTTGATCGATGGTGGAAAACATTTCGGCAAAAACATATCCCAACTTTATTTAGAAAAGAAATTGTTTAACTAATCGTACACTTAAAAACATTTCTTACAGAATCTTGAGAACAATACTATATCACCCAATGAAATTGTGCTAATAACTGGACAAAAATATATATGTATAAATTCGTTTAGTAACTATTCGGCTACTTCCGAGAAAACCGACGACAACACATTTCGGCCGTTTTATCAGAATCTAGAGGACAGGAACCTTCTGGTCGCGTGATGATTCCGTGTTCTCCAGAAATGAGAGTGGATTAAATTACGACGATATCGAGAGTTCAGCCGAGTACAAGTACAGGAACGTTCCCTTTTTTCTGCCAGTGCCAAGTAGGATCATTAAATGTTTGCGCGAATTCGACTAAGGAAAGCAGTGAGACTGACCAATAAAAGTTTAAAAGAAAACGAATTATCAGTGACAGTGGCGAAAGCCGGATTAAACACGTTTTGCATAAAACATCTTTTTTGGGATACAAAAAGTGTTGTAACTTTGGGTTTCTTTTTCTATAGAATACCCAAACATCGGTTTAATATCAGCTTGTGGGCAAATGACCTTACATAAAAATAACTAAAAATATCAAGATCATCTCAGATGCATCTCATGACTCCAAGATAGCCATATGTAGCTTTTTTCCCCCTAAATCACCCGAATTACATCCGTGAATTTGTTTCCTTAATCGGCGCTACTGTAAATCTTTTCTTTTTTTTTTTTTTCTTTTTGGCCGGAAAAGTTGAGTTGACGAAATGTTCCGACCTTCTGTTTTTGCTTCATGGAAAATGAATTAGAGAGGGATTCAACTGCTTGTTACGCTTTGTTGTCTTCTTAAGAGAAGGATCCTGTTTTCCTGTTGGAAACTTTACCGATGGAAATTTCTGTTTCATTTCAGGGTTTCTACTTTTCTTCCTCACAAGTTCATAGAAAAGTTCAAGGAAATGAAAAATAACTAAGTATTCCGTTATATTTAATTTTTACCACTGCGATTGTTCGTAAGATATTGCTTTTGCTGCTGAAAAAAAAAAAAAAAAAAAAAAAAAAATAGAATTTCATATCTTCGCGGCACTAATATATCAGGCAATTTTTGTAAAGAAAATGAGTGCGCAGATTTTTTGCGGAAAATTTGAAATGGCAAGATCTTCCTGTGTGGATATTCCATGCTTCAAGAAAAAATAAATGAGACAGGAAGTTAACGGCTGCTTGTTAGCTGTAGCTTTGTTTAACTTGCTTCAAGGTCTAACCTACTAAGTTCGATTGGAGTCTTTAGTTTGTCGTCAGGTGTTTTTATCCGTAATTGTCGGTTGAACGATATTATGCCTTTCAAGTCAAGTATTCTGTTATATTTATTTTCAATCCCTTTTAACAGGCTGCGCTCGTTCGTAAAAATATTGATTTTGCTTCTCGGAGTTAAAATTTATTACCTTTGGGCCCCCTTCTACCTTACTATTTTTGTTGAAAAAAATGAGGGCGCAGTTTTCGCTGGAAAAAAAAAAATCAAGCAAAGAGGTCTTCTTGTGTGGATGTGCTTTGTTTCATAAAACGTCATACATGGAGTTAACCTGGCTGTTAGCTTTGTTTTACGAGCTTAAAAGGTCAAACATAATCAGCCTTGTATTTCCGCTAGTGTTTTCTTGTAGATGTCAGTTGAAAAAAATTAGGCCTCTCAAGTCATTTATCCGGTGATTCTGTTCTATTTATGACATTTGCATTGACATTACACATTGCTGCTGAATAATTTAAAAAGTCTCATCCAATGTCTCCCAAGAACTTGAAGATATTAGTTTACAAAGAAAAAAAAAAAACTGTTATCAAAATGTATTTCAAAGAGACTGTCATTGATGAACTTACCACAATACTGAAGTGATGGAAAGATTGGCTGCTGACGAACTTGTCCGAGTTGTTGTACTTGTCCGATGGGAGTACTTCACATAAGATTCTTCCGTTGATGTCATACAATGCAGCCAGGTTATAGGAGAAACATGACGGCAGGCTAACACATGCAAAACCACATTCTTCTCCATCGAGGACATAATCTGAAGCAAGACTTGTGATGTTTAAGTACGAGAACTTGTGGAGCTCGAAGTTGGCAAAGGCGATGCCACTCTGAACTCCTCTTCCTGCTATAACATCAGGTGCACCTGTGTCGATTTCATCCATTAAATAAATGGTTACGAAGTCTCAAAGGTTTTACGAAAGTTCTGAATTGGGTTAAAGAATAAGCTTTTATCTAAAAGAAGTGATATACAAGCAACGCTACCTTTTGAAGTTGCTATGGCGCTGTATGATACCATCAAAACCAAAAAGCTGGTAGTACATTGAAAAAGATCCATCCGAAACGTGGATCAGGGATGCCACGTTCCGCGGCGAAGACTAGTGAAGTGCCACTCGAACCTGGCAAGGAATATGAAATCTGTATTTTGGGACGTCTGTTTTGCTGAAGCGAGAACGACCGCTTTCAATGTAGGCTCTTAGGCGGCTTTAGAGCGCGGGTTTTTTTAATAGCGTATTTTCACTGGTGTCTTTTTAATTATCAACTGCATGGGGTTGGCGGGAAAATTGCTAAATAACAAATCAGCAGGAGGTAATTGTGCAATGAAAAGCTCATCATTAGCCAAGCAGTATCTCTTGGGGCGATTAATATGACCCCCACTGTTCAACGGACTATTTTGATAGTCAGCTGACAGACTCGTTGAAAGCCCATCTTAATATTTTGGTGTCCCGCGATCATTTTTTGTAATTGCAAAATGAAGAGCTATCGCAGACTTCCAACATTTGGAAGCACTCTATAATTGATAAATAGCTGCTTGTTTTAACTGACGTTCGTTGGGAGGATTGTCTGACGAGACAAAGAAAAAAAAATGAATGTCTGCGTAAGAGCCTTTTTTTTTTCAATGGGGAGCATTAACATAAATTCAATGCTGAAAAATATCATCAGCTGCTCTTGTAACGGCTTTTATGAGGCTTTATGTCCTTATGTCTCCAGTGACTCAGTGGTTAGAGCATCCCGCTAGATCATTCACAGAGGGTCGTGGGTTAAAATCCTGTCTGGAACTCCGATTTTTTTTCCGAGTTGATGCTATTTCTACATTTAATATTCTTTGTATTTTTAACTTTATGTCCTTTACCGACCAAATTGCCTGGAGCAATGAAATTTAACTATATTCTAAATGTAGACAACAATCTAAATAAAGAAAAGAAATTGCTTTGTATATCACCTTTCTAAGTTACCATCATGGAGAAGAAACGGAGGGAAAATCGGTTTTCAGAGGAGACTTTTTGTCGTGAAAATGTTTCCCGGTTGCAATGTGTATTTGGAACGAATGCAAACGTGCGTGGTTCGTCCGTGGTAGTAAAAAATTAAATGTATACTTGTTGAGATCTGTTATTAAAAAGCGTCATTAGTTTCTTATCACCTGGTAATGAGTATTTCTGCTCCAGGAC